>NC_072732.1:19694466-19864330 GCF_026930045.1 Uloborus diversus | reverse complement strand
TGAGGAATCTGGGAATGTTGGAGGGGAAAGGATCCACCAAGGTCGAGGGGGGAACGCAGACAGGTGCATCCACTCCAACAGAATGGGAAGCTGCGGAGGGGAGAAGAAGGGGGAAATGGGAGATCCCTTCCGGTATGTCCTCCTCTGTGAATGAATGCGGCGAGAAAAACGCGACGTGAAAGCGGAGAAAGTGGAGGACACGCCTGAAGACACTCCCGCTTGGGGGAATGGTGGAGACAAGGGGTTGCCAAGGTGTCCGTCCCCCGCGACACAGGTAGCTCTATGGTCTCCAGCGACAGGTAGATCGAGTGTGCAGCAGAGAATAAAGGAGATAACGCTACCTGTCTGTGTGTTGCAGATTAAAGATTTCGCAAAGAACAATGGGTGGAATTTGCAATTACAGTCGAATCCCGACTTACGCAAAGGATGCGTTCCAAGAACCCTCGCGTAAGTCGAAATTTCGCGTTGTGGCGAAGGGTGTGTGTAAAAACTTTTATAAATGTACCCAATTATTTTAAACACTTGTAAACACCGCCTAAAACTGTTAAAAAATCCTTTATCAACTTATACATTGCTGTTTCTTACATAAAAAACTGATTTTTTTTTGTAGTTAAAAAAAAACATTTTTTTCAACCCAAAATACTGCTACAATGCACAAAATCAATGATCAATGTGAAATAAAGACATAAAATAAACCAGTATGGTAAGTACAGTATAACTTAAGAAAAACAAATACAGTATAGCTGTAATGTATAATAGATCCAGTAGATGATTTATGCTGCGTGATCAAACCGTTATTCTTATATTTTTTTAAATTAACAATACAGTTGCTTCGCTACTTTTTTTTTTATAACGTTTCCATCTATAACACCACCCCACTTCCTGGTTTCTTAAAGTCACAATACAAGAGCAGCTTCAATTTTCATAATTTTTGCATTTTCCTAGATACTACTAGGTGAACTTTTACGAATTTCCTTTTCTTGAGTTTTAATTGTGCACATGATAAATTCACTCATACCTAATTGTCGTGCTACCTTCAACGCATTTTATAGTTGTTCATGCACATACCTTTACCTTTTCTTTAATTGTCAGAAATTCTCTTTTTCTTTCATCTTCACAAACTTGAGATGAAACGGCGCTCTTAGGATGTCATTATATTTCATCAACTTTCACACTTAAAATGAAAAAAATAAATGGAAAATGAGGAGTATTTGTGTAAGCGATGTTCAGACTACTACGATGTGGAAACTTCCGCTCTCGGTGATGCTAAAGGGATGAAGGTCCATTCGCGAAAAAAAATTTAGTAACCAATAACAAAGCCGATACATAAAACCCCACAATTCCCTTCCATAAATTTTCGTGTCGCGGGCGAGGAATTCGCGTTAGATCTGAAATTCTTTACTGGGGGAAAAAATCGCGTTATAACCATTTCGCGTAAGTCGGATCGCGTTGTAGCGGGATCCGACTGTATTCCAACGTGGCAATGTCCGGAGCTACTGTCCAACCACGGATTGCATGGAATTTTTTAAACGTCCAGATAAGACGAATCTAAGTGAATAAGGGGGGAAAGTGAAAATTTGATGCGCATGTTCCGCTCATTTGAATGAGACTCTGCTTCATCAAAAGCTGACATTGCTAAAAAAAATAATAGTGTCCATTTCCGGCTGTAAAACGGATGTTTGTCTTTCCATACAATCCGTGGTCAGACAGTATCCTCTTTCACTGGAACCAGATGACAAGACTGTATAGTGCATATGAGGTAGTGAGAAGCAAAGGGATGTAAGTGGACATTTTCAAGTTTCGAGTAAAACGCGTATAAAGATTACGTCCTAGTAGTCCTAGGTAGGCTTTCATTGATTTTTTTTTCTAAATCATGCTATACAGCAGGCAGTGGCGCACACAGGAATTTTACAAGGGGTGGGTCCAAGGCCAAGAGCCTCATTCTCATATCATACTCCAATATGAAGTCAAACATATTGGCTTGATTTTGTCGATTATCGGGAACGAAAAACAGTAAAAATAAATTATTGAAATTAAATTAGCATTTTTAAATGAAAATACTTAAATAAATAACCAGAGAGCAAACTAATGTATGCTTTTATTTTTCTCATATTTGAAAAATGGATTCAAGTTCATAGAATCTCTTTTTAATCTGTAATTACAAAACTGAAAACATGGTTATTGCAGTGTATTCATTTATAATCACCGTTCTGCTTCTTACAAGCAATTCGTTATAGGAAAAGTGCACAACATTAAAAAAAAATGTTTTAATATGAGGATTTTATTTCTTCATCTATTACAACTGAAAGTATTGTTACCTTTGTTTGAAATTATTCTATGTACAAAATAAATAGAATCATAATCAATCGGGGGAAAAAAGCAAGACCTATGGGAGGGGTCCCCGGGGTCCGGACCCCCTGGACCCCTCCCTTGTGTGCGCCACTGACAGCAGGACCTACCAGCTACGAGTACTATCTCTTGCCCCAAGACAGAGGAGGGATTCACCTATCATTTGTACTGGTTATCTCCAAATTTTTTAATTTTGCCACTTGCATCCCTTGGCTTCTCATTACCTCTTATATGAAAGTAACGGTTTTAGATGATGATGGATGACAGTATGGATGAAAGAGAATGTATTTTGTAAGTTGAAGTTGAATAGGCGTGTGTGTATGGGGGGGGGGGGGGCAACGAAGGGACTTAAATTCCTAATTTGTATAATACACTCTTTTAAATAAACTAAAGTTCTATGTTTCACAAAGAAATAATTTAGCTGCAACCATCAAATTGGCTCTGTCAGTTTATTTTGCCGTAACATAAATTTTCTTTCAAATTATACTATGGTGCTTTTTTTTATATATATATTTACGACGAAAGGGATATTTTCATATAAGGGATTTTATATGAAAAAACGTTATGTTTTCAAATTTCATGTTTCTCATATTATGCCAGGGTTAGGAAATGTGTATTAAAATTCGAGTTTTCTTTTATCATACTTGTGAGAAAATTATGTGTGAAAAAAATGGAAAATTTTTGTTTGTGATTTTTTTAAAAATCTGTTTTCGGGGAGGACCCAGATCCCATGGACCCTCCCCTTGGCTACGCTACTGATCCCTATCGACACCGTAAACCCCAAACTGCTCCCCTTTGACATTCCATGTTCCAGATAGAAAGAACATCCACATGGAAGCTTTTCCCACGCAACGCGTTCTTGTTTCCGCTCTCCGCAGAGCCAGCCTCTGTCGGAATATCGACCCATCACTGAGAGGGGGGGGGGGGGTGTTGGTAAACACTGCTACGGTTTCTTCTGATCAATAATATTCCGTTCACCCCCCTCCCCCGCATCGCTCGTCTGCGGAGACATTCGAGGCCGAGGGATTCCATCCGGGGGGGGGGGGGGGGGGTCCTTATTAATGAGCGATCTTCTCCGATTTCGCCCGACCGCAGCTTTCCTCTACCTCGTTTTTTTTTGGTGTGTGGTCAGAGGACGCTCGTACCATGTAAATACAGAAGACATACAAGCAGATTACTTGAGTTGTCAAATGGAATGTAGAGGAAAATACCGCCCCTACCGTGCAGATAAAAACGAGAGAAGATCTATAAATAGAAAATAAATGAGTAAATGAACTGGGGCACGTGGAATGTAGGGGAAAACATTGCCCCACTTATAAATAGAAAAATGCACACAGATAAAAGAGTAGATGAACTGTCATTTGCAATGTAGAAAGAAATATCGCTTCTTCTATGTATGTACAGACATGAAGATATCAAAATAGAAGTTACGCAGATAAATTAGTTGATGAATTACCAAGTGGAATGTAGAGAAAAATACCGTTCCTGTTCCCACCATGTAGAGTGGTACAAAATTTTGAGAGTTGAATCAGTAGTTGAACAACCTTCGCGTGGAGTGCAGGAAAATACCGCTCCTACCACGCAGATATAGAAGATATACAAACGGATTAGATGAACTGTCAAGTGGAATGAAGAGGAAAGTACCGCTCCTAATCGGCTACCTACACTGTCCTAGATATAAAATATGAACTGGACACGTGGATTGTAGGGGGAAATACCACCCCTACCATGTAGATATAAACGATAGAAAATCTACAAATAGAAAATAAATGAGTAAATGAACTGACACGTGGAATGTAGGGGAAAACATTGCTCTGCCTATAAATAGAAAATGCACAGCACAGATAAAAGAATAGATGAACTGTCATTTGCGATACAGAGGGAAATATCGCTTCTTCTAACTTCTATGTGTATATAGACAATAAGATATCAAAATAGAAGTTACGCAGATAAATTAGGTAATAAATTACCAAGTGGAATGTAGAGAAAAATACCGTGTCCACCGTCATGTAGTGATACAAAATTTTAAGAGTTCAATCAGTAGCCAAGAAAAGTAGCTATAGTAAAAGCTATTCGTTCAAAGCTGTATACTGCCGCATTTTGGGTAAAATTTGCTCCAGACGTACATGTACTCGACCTCTCCCCGCAATATAGTGCAATATTTTCGTTGAAATTTTTAAGATTTAGGGGGATGTTATTGGGGAAATTTTTCAATAAAATACATCGCGAAAATTTCATAAAAAGGAATTAATATTTCAATCTCTGTATAGGGGTTTTCCCCCCTTCCCATAAAGAAGGAATTTGGAAAAAAAAAATAAATAAATAAATAAAATAAAATATGCCGGAGTCGAAGTCGGCAATTTTTCTTCCGACCCCTCAACCCCGGTTGGAATAGCGAAGCATGGAAAAACAGTGGTATAAAATAGCTGTGTGCATTGGATAGATCATCGGATAGTATCAACTTTGACTGACTGGTTTCAAACCCGTTGCCGTCTGGTAACGAGTCTTGCCGATCCTTACCGTTCATGCCACCACGTCCTCGGAATATTACATTTATGACCCCCTGCCCCCATCCGATTTGTGTGATCATACATCAACAATGACTCTATCCAAAACCAGAAGCTGGATCAGCCCATGCTGGTGCTTTTACTGGTTGATACAATTTCATAATGGGCTTCATACATCAACAATGACTCTATCCAAAACCAGAAGCTGGATCAGCCCATGCTGGTTCTTTTACTGGTTGATACAATTTCATGATGGGCTTCGCGCCATTACCAAAATGTCGACGCGAAAGTTGTGAAAATGGTAAAATCAAGCTGTTAATTAAAAAGCACATCGGACTAAGTGCATGCTCGTTGAAAGTAGAGATTCGTCGAACAGGGTTATTTACTCGCAACGCCGCTTTCCCGAATTAATTAATGGACGCGTTAATGGTCGCCGGGGCATTTAATATTCTGGCCCCGTGCCCGAAGTGTTTACTGGAACTCCACTCGCAGTCCCCACGGATTCAGTCGGTAGTCGTCCCATTTAGCACTATTTAGCAGTTTGTTTATTTACGCCAGGTTTTAATTTAATTAGATTGTGCTCTGCTCGACATTGTTGGATGGGGCCATCTGTCGGAAAAAGTTTTAGTTTTCGTCAAGTGATAATTGTGAGCGTTTGAAATATGAGAGATAGTGCGTGTTATAGAGGTGTGGCGAGAAATTTTTCTTGCGGAAGCAGTGTTGCCAGATTGGGGAAAATTTCCCCATTTTGGGGAAATCTGGTGCTCTCTGGGGAAATTTTGGGAAAATGGGTTTTGAGGGGAATTCTTTGGGGAAAAATTTTTTCCTTGGGGAAAACCTGGGGGAAAAAAAACCTCGGGGAAAAAAGATTTTTTTTTCGTATTTAAATTTGCGTCAAGAAGTAGTGGGAACATTGTTTGTGTCAAACAGCGTTGGGTTAGCTTTGCTCAACTTTATGGAATTCGCATTTCGCATTATGTGGAATATTATGCTATGGAATTCGCATTAATGTTCTGCGTGAGTAACTAGTTGATACATGAAACAGGTTAGAATAAGTGTGATGAAGAGTGTTCTTGCATTTGGGGAATTTTGGTAGAAAACATCGCTTTTTGGGGAAAAGTTGGAAGGGAATTGGGAAATCTGGATTTGACCATCTGGCAACACTGTGGGGAAGGTTTTGTAGTTTGTTTACTACGTCAAAGTCCGTTACAACGAACTTCAAGGGTTGTAATGGAATTCAAGCTATGTAATTATTTAACGGCAGTTACGAAGGGCCTGAATTTTTTTTTTTTTTTTTTTGGTTGAAATGGATGCTTCTTCGTAGTTGGAATCCGCTGCAATGAGATTTTATGGTATTGTGTAATGCAAAATAAATTAATAAATATAACGTTGACAAATAAATGAATGGCGAGAAAATTAAGGGTTTTAAAAATGCAAGTTGTAAAATTGAGGAATGAACCATAATCGATCCAGTTTGTCACGTCAGACCCGGGAGCTACGAATATGGTCATAAATGGCCAGAATTCTTCCGAGGAGGGAGGGGGTTTGGTCATAACAGTCTTAAATGTATACATATTTGCTGTAAATTACCGCGCATTAGCCTGGGCTAAAGCTGAAATACATGAAATACACCGCCGGCCATTTCCAGCCGAGGACTGCACTTTTCGTGCTTATTAGCACTCATCAGCCCGGCATAGGAAAGTGACTGAGCCGGAGATGGAAAACAACTTAAGGAAGCCAAGAGTGCCAACCAAACTGGTAGCTAATATAGAATTAGCGCAGACCAGACGAGTGACCGAAGCAATGGTTCGGTTCAACTCGAAGATTGAAGGCAAGGCATAGTATATTCAGTAAATTACCGTCCATTAGGCTGGGCTAAAGCAGAAATACATGAAATACACCGCCGGCTCAGTCATTTCCAACCGAGGACTGCAGTTTCGTGCTTATTAGCACTCATCAGCCCGGCATAGGAAAGTGACTGAGCCGGAGATGGAAAACACCTTAAGGAAGCCAAGAGTGCCAAACAAACTGGTAGCTAATATAATTTGGAATTTGGTTGGGCCAAGGATATTATAAACATCAGTAGATTGAGTTTTTAAATTTGTTAAATAATACGTTATTTGGTTTTGATTAGTTAGCTTTTAATTTCATATCAGCCTTATGATGTTATTCCTCATTCTTTATCATTTTAAAGGGACTGAATCTTCCCCTCCACTCATGTAGAATAACTGTTGATGCTTTCATTTATATCCCATTCAAAATTCATTGGTTTTAATGTTGTGTTTGAAGCACGTAACTCTTTGATATAAAACGAGATTAAGAAAAGAAAAAAAAAAGGGGGGGGGGGATTACGAGAGGGTACCGCATCTTAAAACATCTGCTCCAGTTCATCCGCAGGTGTTTTAAGATTCGCCGTTGACTTAAGAAATGCTGTTTTTTTCTTTTTTAAATTCGAAATCTTGGGTTCTTTTCATCTTGAGCTTGAGCCGAGCGAAAAAGTAATCATTGGGTTAAATATAGTACTTGTTATAATTTAATAATTTGTTTGGAAAATAGATATTACTCCAATGCTCTTCGAAGAAAATTACTCGAGTATTATGAGTTGGAGTAAAGGATTAGCCATCTACTTTGGTGCCAAGTACGCCCTTGACAAAGTTATTAATATTTTGTTGCGTATGAATAAACTCTTGAAATGATTAAATTTGTATCTTCATTTTGTATTATCTCTGTATTTGACTAATATTTCCTCTACAATTGAGTCATTTATAATCCCCCCCCCCCCCCTCAAAAAAAAAAAAAAAAAAAAAAAAAAAACCCTCTCTAAAATTAAAAATAAATCGCGTTTCAGAAAAGTTAAGTCGCAAAAATTGATTCCTGAAAATGTGTTATGGATAGTTTGACCTTGCCATCACTATTCACCGAATTTTGTGTTTCGCAACTCGTGATTGCGATACACATAACTTGAATTCTGAAATTTTGAATTCAAATGAATTTTTTTTTTCTGAATCCTCAAGAAATCCGAAAGTAGCGCAAAAGTTCAGTCAAATCTCATTACACCAATCCGGTGAAATAATCACATTACAACAAAATTCAAGGGACTGCAAATTTTGTTCGTTGTTTTCCGGGAATTGCGTTATAATTGAGTTGTGCTGGTATTCGTTGTAAAGGGATTTCACTGAATAACGAAATATCCGTATCGACGAAATGTTCGATCACATTTTAATTACCACTACGTTGCTCAATTCCATTGCGACGAACAAAATTTGCAATCCCTCGAATTTTGTTGTAACGAGATTTAACTGTTTTTACGTTTCATTTACTCTGTTTTGTGCAGCAAAGAAACTCCTTTGCTTCTAAAGATAGCGGAGTGGGTATTTCCTTCCGAATGCGAAAACTCATTCGAATAGCGCAACGCAGTATGTTAATGGCGCGCTTTTGTCTGCTTACCAAACGGAACACTCCGAGATGTTGTTTTGGTGGCGCCAGCCAGGCTGCATGCCCCAGCGAAAAGAAGCCTTCTGGTCCTTCACTTTTTCTTTTCTTTTCTTTTCTGGTTCGTTTTTATTCTTCATGACTCCTACTTTTACTTACCCCCACCTGCCAGCGACAACGTAGCTATGCGTGTAGGGTTGCCGGATGAGCGCGTCTCCAACTGATTTCTTATGGCGCCAAGCGAATATTTCTCATTCGAAATTGCTTTATCCCGGAGTTACCAAATTCGATTTACGTTTTTCAATTACACCAGCGCTATGCGCAAACTGTCATTCCTTCTAGCGATTTTTAGCTGGGAAGCATAAACTTAAAAATTTTAGGCAGAAAACACAACACCAGAAAATAAATATAATCGTGGATTTATGAAGGAGATTTGTTTATGTATATTTAATACTAGCAGTACCCGCACAGCGATGCCCGTGCTAAAAATTTGATGGAAGTCCGTTGAAAAAACTAAATAATAGTTTAAAAAACTAAAAAAAAAAACACGCTTTCGTAGCAAAAAGAACTAAAAAGTGAAAAATAATCTTTGGATGATAGTAGTTGACCAATCACTTAATTTTAATGTAATACAAAAAAGCGTGGGGGGCTTCTTATCAGTTGTCTTGAATTTCTTCCATTTGTTGTCCATGCAAAAATGTAAATAGACAGCACACCACGGTTTTTTTGTATTACATTAAAATTAAGTGATTGGTCAACTACTATCATCCAAAGATTATTTTTCACTTTTTAGTTCATTTTGCTACGAAAGCGTGTCTTTTTAGTTTTTTAAACTATTATTTTATTTTTCGGTTTTTTAGTCTTATGTTGGAGAATAGGGAAGTTGCAACCTATATTAAATGTTCATATTTTGGCTATTGGATATTGTTAATTGACCCTCAAAACTAAAAAATTCACCATCGCCGAATTTTAAATCACCGTGATTGATTTTTAATGAATTTTTAAAAATCCACGCGCAAAAGTGCGCTCTACTTGAAACGTCACGAGCTTACGTCACAGGGCACTAACGGGCAGCCTTCCGCCGAAGATCCCTTGTTTTCGCTACGGGCATTTTGAGCGCGCTGATATTTTTATTTTTTATAAATTCAATAATCCTTTTGAACACACTATGGAGGCAGAATTCGTTAAAGCACAATCTAATAATCTTCCTCAAATAACATCAATGATGGTATTCGAGTATTTCCGAGAAGATGAGAGGTTTAATGTTTCAGAAACGCGAGGAGGTAAGCCGTACGTTTCGTCTTCGAAGCAAACTGCACGTCTTTCGTCTTCTCCCGCGACGGAAGAACGCATGACGTCACTTCCTGTGCCATTTGACGTCACAATTGCTTGAACTTTAAAAATTAATTAAAAAAACTACTTATCGTATCGCAAACCTTTTTTCACCTATGATGTTCATACATGTTACTCTATCATATAAAAATAAAATTGAAAAATCGAAAACTTCCCTATTGTGCCAAAACGTAAATATTGCGCCACGGTGTGCGAAAAGGCAAATTAGTGCCACGCCCACGTTAATTTTCGGCTTTGCCAATCTTCTATCTTGCTATCGTTGTTTACGCCGACCCTTATAATTTTCTCTGTAGAATTAATTGTGTTTACTTCACCGAAAATCTTCGGTGAAGCTTTTGGCTTAGAAGCTCTTCTCCCCGCCTTCACCTCCCAATGCTAGGTGTGAGGGTTTCGATAGGAGTAAACGAAACTATTCTGCAGGTGCGCGGTTGGCGCCGTTTTTAAAATGTCCAAGTTGGAAATTTTTCGCGTTTGCAGATTTCTTTATCAATTCTCAGAAAGTTCTTCAAAAAGAAAGATTCACATCTTTCTAGAGATTCTTTAAATTTTCTTCGTAAAATTTTGCGACAAATGGGAGATTAAAAAAGTAACACTGATTTAAAATATCTACAAATTCTTTCTCTACTTTTGCACTACCTAAAGTAAGTAAATAAAAAGAACAAATGAACTATAATTGTATGGATAATCTATTTCTGATAGACTAAACACATGACTTGCTGCAAATTACTTCTCTGACTGATGATTTAAATATTTAATAATAAAAATATTAAAAATAGTAGGTTTTTTTTTTTGTTGTAAAATACGAAAATGTTAGGAGCTTAAAGTTTATCCTTTTGATGAAATAAACACATGAGTTGCAGCAACTTACTTCTTTGTCTGATGCCTTAAATGTTAATAATAACAATATTAAAAACTAGTGGCACCCGCACGGCTTCGCCCGTAATAGAAAAATTAAAGGTCTTTTGGTTCGCTTGTATATTTACAAATAATGTATGGTGAATTTTCTCGCCAATTGGCTTGTACGACGTTACAGTTCCACGTTATGATAATTTTTTATCTCGCCAATTGGCTTGTGCCCATGTTACGGTTCCACGTTATGATAATTTCGTAATTTATGATAGTTTTTTTTTCTTAAAATTGGAATAGAAAAAGAACCACATCGAATTTTCGAAAAATCGCTTCGAGGTGCACACCCCCATGCTACATACTAACTTCGTGCCAAATTTCATGAAAATCGGCCGAACGGTTTAGGCGCTATGCGCGTCACAGACATCCTACAGACATCCAGACATCCTCCGGACAGAGAGACTTTCTGCTTTATTATTAGTAAAGAAGAAGAAAAATTAATTTGAATTTTGTCATCTTGAATTCAAATTATGTTTTTCGCAATCACGAGTGTGTGTGCGTATGTAGGCGCGTGTGTTTGTGTGTGGGGGTATGTGTGTTTGTGTGTAGATGTGTAGTGTGTGTGTTTGTGTCTGTGTGCAGGCATGAGTGTGTGGGTAGTTGTGTGTATGAGTGTTTGTGTGCGTGGGGGCGGGGTATGTGTATTTGTGTGTAGGCATATGTGTTTGTGTCTGTGTGCAGGCATGAATGTGTGGGCAGTGGCGGATACAAGGGGAGGGTCACGGGGGTCATGACCCCCCCCCCCCCCCTAAACCGTCGACAATATTATCCGTTTCCATTGTGTTCAAGCACATGATGAATAAAATGTAAACGGTTTTAATAATATTTTCAATTTATTATTGTTTTTAAAGTAAATATTTAAAATATTGCTCTTCGTTTCATTGCTTATGAAATTAATTAATAACGTTTATGCTCTACTAAGTACCTTATTCCTACCGATATGGTGCTTTTTATTGACCCACAAGCAGTTTCAAAAATTTTTAGTATGTAAACCGTAAAATCGTTCATGGGGAGGGGGCATTCTCCAGCATGACCCCCCTAAAATGGCAGTCTGTATCCGCTCCTGTGTGTGGGTAGTTGTGTGTATGTGTGTGTGTATGTGTTTGTGTGTGTATGTGTTTGTGTATGTGTGTATGTGTTTGTGTATGTGTGTGTATGTGTTTGTGTGTGTGTACATGCGTGTAAGTGTAAGATATTGACGGGAGACGGTTTTCGCTAGAGGAGCAGCATCGTGAGGAGCCGGTCGACGGTGATGCTGCAGAGGGTGCTGCCGGCGGGAAAATAAAATCATAGGACATCAAAACATCAAATAAAAGCAATAAGCAATCGTGATTTCCCAAAAAAGAAAAAGAAAAAAAAAACACTTTTATTTATTAAAGTAAGAAATAACAACATCGAAAAAGCAAATTGCAGATTATTGCAGACACGTATTTCGGCGTTACAAGGAACGCCCTTTTCAATGCAAAAAAAGGTGTTCCTTGTAACGCCGAAACACGTGTCTGCAGTATTCTGCAATTTGTGCTTTTTTGATGTTGTTATTTCTTATTTTACTTTTCAGCACAAAGGTATTTATTGATCTTATTTTATTTATTAGTTATCTTTTTTTTATGAAATGTTAAAATGTCAGAAGCTAAAAGTTTACTTAAAAAAAATAATAATCTTCTTTACTAATAATAAAGTTGAAAGTCTCTCTGTCCGGAGGATGTCTTTAGGATGTCTGTAGGATGTCTGGATGTCTGGATCTCTGTGACGCGCATAGCGCCTAGACCGTTCGACCGATTTTCATGAAATTTGGCACAAAGTTAGTTTGTATCATGGGGGTGTGCACCTCGAAGCGACTTTTCGAAAATTCGATGTGGTTCTTTTTCTATTCCAATTTTAAGAACAAAAATATTATAAGATGGACGAGTAATTTACGAAATTATCATAACGTGGAACCCGTAACATGGGTACAAGCCAATTAGCGAGAAAATTCACCATACAATTGTAAATATACAGGCGAACCAAAAGACCTTTTAATTTTTCTATTACGGGCAAAGCCGTGCGGGTACCACTAGTATTAAATAAAAGCGAGAGAGATAATTAAAATATCAACTTAATCTAGTGTCAAAATAAGCAATATTATTTCAGTCACGTGTTTCAGGGTTGGTATAGATCCGTATTATCATGTATAAAATTCATCTTTTAGGGATGAAAATATCCGAATAGAAGTGACTGTAAGAACACAAGACTGGTAATTTTAGTTTTTGTTTGTGAAATTGAATGTGTAAGTGTTCTATTTTCGTAGGAAAATGAGTTTTATTCTTATTTAATCTATTATTATCAGGGATTTATGGCGAGATTTGTCAGGAGCTCTTGCACTGATTTAAATACACACACAAAATGGCCAAAATGTATGTGTGCTTGTACAAACTTGTGTGTATTTTTGGGGATGTAAATGACATCCCTTTGTATTATTAAACAGCCCTCGTGGAAACAACGTAACATTTGATTTTATTATACCGTTTAATTTATGTTTTCTTTTTGAATTTCTTTATTTCACTGCGTGGAAGAGAATGTAGAATTTCTTTTACGGCAGCTGCAGAAACAACACCTGCTGTTATGAAACCAGTTTTCATTATAAAGGTTAAAGTAGTAGTGGTTACGAAAAAAAAGTATTTTTGATAGCTTATTGTTCTCTTTTAAAGGGGTTTTGTTTTAGGAATACTGAGCTGTGTGTATATTTATTTTCTATAAAAACCCACATCATACATTATTATTGATTGTTTAACGAAAATATTCTTTAGTACAGTGCCCGCCGCTTATTAAAATCACATTCGTTTGGGGGACATTTGATTTTATAAAGCGGCTGATTTTATTATCCGGCATTCAAAAAAATGAAAGATTTTGAAGTTTAAAAATACTCTAAAAAAGAATTGAATTAGTTCATTTATTTCTGTTTTAAGTATTTCAAAATGCAGTTATCATTTTAACTGAACATGAGATGCATTTTGTTTATAATTATTTGCACAAGGATCTTAAAATGTAGGTGTATTGTTGTTTGCTTAGCAGAATTGGGAGAGCCAAGATTCAAAATCGTTTGAGAGTTTACAAAGTGTTTTGTAACGTTTAACATATTTTCCTCTTTGTTCTAAAGCATTACGTATTTTACGTATGATGTCCAAAAGTTTGATTTTATAAAACGACGATAGTGATTTTATTAAAAGATGGTTTTAACATGTTTTGCTATTGCTATGTTTCTGTTCTTCCAGATATGATGTTAAAAAGCGGCTGATTTTATAATCCAGTGATTTTATTAGTGGCGGGTACTGTATTAATATATTGTATTGTATACACAGGGGCGTGCACAGAAATTTTGGGGCGCGTCACAAATGTCTTTTCCGGGCCCCCTCCGTATTATTTACCCCTATATTTCACCCCTAGTTAAAAAAAAATATTGGTCCCTCTTCGGGCCCGGGCCAACAAGTGTCCCTCCCCCCCCCCCTCGTGCACGCCCCTGAGTAGACAGCAAGAGGCATCCTTCTCAAATTTGCAAAATTATTTTTTATCTTTATTTTGTCACGTCACACTACAAACATATTAAAATGATACTGAATGGTAATATAGCTATTGTGGTGTTTTTTAGTTTTCTAAAATATATTCTATGAATAATAAACAAAAGCAACAAATAAAATATTTTTTAAAAACATTTTTTTCTACAAGCAAACCCGCCTTTTAAAATTTAATCTTTGGTGATGAAAATCAAAATTTTACTAAAATTTTCACACTTTGAAGAAACAAGTGTAGATCTCTTACGGAACCCCTATCAAAGTTCCAGGAAACCCAAGGGTTCCACGGAACCCAGGATGAAAACGTCTTCTCTATACAGTGCCCGCCGCTTATTAAAATCACATTCGTTCGGGGTATATTTGATTTTATAAAGCGGCTGATTTTATTATCCGGCATTCAAAAAAATGAAAGGTTTTGAAGTTTAAATACTCTAAAAATGGAATGGAGAATTACTACATTTATTTCTGTTTTAAGTATTTCAAAAGGCAGTTATCATTTTAACTAAACATGAGGCGCATTTTTTTAAATAATTATTTGCACAAGGATCCTAAAATGTAGGTGTATTGTTGTTTGCTTAGCAGAATTGGGAGAGCCAAGATTTAATATCGTTTGAGAGTTTACAAAGTGTTTTGTAACATTCAACATATTTTCCTCTTTGTTCTAAAGTGCATCGTACATTATCAAGCGCTTTTCTGACATCTATTGAAAATGAAGAGGCAAATTTGACTCTGAGATTTCCTCATCTTCTGAGGCCGATTCCTTCACTTCTTGGTGCTGCTTTAAAAAATTCTTACGTATGATGTTCAAAAGTTTGATTTTATAAAACGGCGATAGTGATTTTATTAAAAGATGGTTTTAACATGTTTTGCTATTGCAATGATTCTGTTCTTTCAGATTTGAATTTAAAAAGCGGCTGATTTTATAATCCAGTGATTTTATTAGCGGCGGGTACTGTAGTAACTTTCATGGTCTCCCTAAGCTGGAGGGCGCCTAGGTCATGCCTCATAAGCACAATCTTTATCTTTACTAATAATAAAGCTGAATGTCTCTCTCTCTGTCTGTCTGTCAGGATCTCTGTGACGTGCATAGCGCCTAAACCGTTCTGCCGATTTTCATGAAATTTGGCACAAAGTTAGTTCGTAGCATGGGGGTGTGCACCTCGAAGCGATTTTTCGAAAATTCGATGCGGTTCTTTTTCTATTCCAATTTTAAGAAAAAAACTATCATAAATTACGAAATTATCATAACGTGGAACCGTAACATGGGCACAAGCCAATTGGCGAGATACGAAATTACCATAACGTGGAACCGTAACATGGGTACAAGCCAATTGGCAAGAAAATTCACCATACATTATTTGTAAATATACAGGCGAACCAAAAGACCTTTTAATTTTTCTATTACGGGTAAAGCCGTGCGGGTACCACTAGTTACTAATAATAAAGCTGAATGTTTCTCTCTCTGTCAGAATCTCTCTCTGTCTGTCTTTCAGAATCTCTGTGACGCGCATAGCGCCTAGACCGTTCTGCCGATTTTCATGAAACTTGGCACAAAGTTAGTTCGTAGCATGGGGGTGTGCACCTCGAAGCGATTTTTCGAAAATTCGATGTGGTTCTTTTTCTATTCCAATTTTAAGAACAAAACTATCATAAGATGGACGGGTAAATTACGAAATTATCATAACGTGGAACCGTCACATGGGCACAAGCCAATTGGCGAGATACGAAATTATCATAACGTGGAACCGCAACATGGGTAAAAGCCAATTGGCGAGAAAATTCACCATACATTATTTGTAAATATATACAGGAGAACCAAAAGACCTTTTAATTTTTCTATTACGGGCAAAGCCGTGCGGGTACCACTAGTGGTAAATAAAGGTGTACTGCAACGAGAGGTGTATTAATAATTCCATAATAAATTCATCACTGGCGCAGTACACGCACTTGTTTTGTTAACGCTCAGCCATTTACACATCGGACGTAGTAATTGCTTCCTCCAAGTTTCGATGCGACTTTTATCTGCTTTTTCCTGTGAGAATTGCGTAACGCTCCGCTGCGCAGAACACCAATACTCCATGGATCGTAATTTTCGACGTAATTTTCACATACGGGAAGCTTTTTGTGAATGATTTCCAGTGGTTCTCGTTGTGAAGTCCTGAAGTAGCCTTACTGAGCGTAGAGAAAAACCAGCAGCATGTACCGGTATGCCTATGGGCGCTGCGTTTTTTTAATAAACGTAAGATAAGTCTGATTTTATTGAGAAATTCTTTATTCGCAACTCCAATAAACTATAGGGGGCGCTGCAGCCACTGTCTAATGGCGGATGAAAAAGGTGAAACAAACAAATGCCGTAACTTATAACTTGCTTAGATGCTTAGTGAATGACAATAATTTTTCATCGTGTTTGTGGGAAGCTTTCTTTTCTGTTCTTCTGAAATTACATTGCACCATAAACGGTCTGAAACCTGTTATTTACCCCAAAGAAAACACGTGGAATGGAATGTTTTACTTTTTTTCTTTAGTATTGTTAATCACTGCAAGGGGTAGCGTATTTGAGCTCTGGAGTTGAAATTATGTAATTTATTGTTTTGAAGGAAAGATGGGTACCAAAAGTTACAGCTCCTAAAAACACATTTCTTCGCTGTCTTCGATGATTATAGTAGTTGGGGCAAACTTAACTCCCCGCAAGATTTAAAAGTGCGCCCCCTCCCCATAAGATTCCTTTTTTTAATTTTAGCAATCCCTGGTCCAGCACCCCCAAAGGTATCGTTTTACTTGGAGGACTTCGTGACCATGAGCATATGTAACGTCCCCCCAGTCACCATTAATGAAGACGATGGATCTTTAACCGGCTAGGATCGACCCGGAGCCCTCCGGTCACAAGTCCGATGCCTTACCGATCATGCCACCACGGCCCTCTACTGCCTGGCAGCATTGTGAAGGCTAAGCTGATCTTAATCACATCATTGCGACGGTGCCAGGCTAGGTTTGCCCCAAATAAAGAGGACGCCCTTTCGTTATCAAAAATGAGGATAGGCGGCATTTCCGAATTTTTTTTTTCAAAATCGACGTCTTGAAAACGCGATTTTAGGCTTTGTTTGCGGGGGTAACTTTTTCGAAACTGAAGTCAATTTTAGATTATATTTGGAAAGGAAGGGTTAGGGGGTTTTCCCGCGGAAATTTCTAAGCACGAACTGTTAAGCTATCTAGTAGTGACATTAAGGAAAAGAGGTCGGTAGTTCGGAGGCTCTCCCTGGGAAATTTTTCTAAATAGAAGTTTAAAGACGCAACTTGAGAGCAACTTTGGCGACCTTAGGTGAGGTGGAGGGCAGGTGGGATGGGGAATTCATGGATCTCCTTCCGAAATTTTCACAGCAACGTTAGATAACGGTTAGGGGACTCGGTGGGACCCTCTCACGGTAATTTTTGGTACAGAAGTCCTAAAAACGTATTTTAAGCTGTCTTTGGTGATGTTAGGAGGAAAGTGAGGGTGCTGTCCTCAAAAAAATCTTTGATACTGAAAGTTTGAAAATTTTTTTAAAGGTATATATTGAGAGTTGGGGGAGGAGGTATAAAGGTCTGAGGGTTTTTTAGTAGTAAAAAGAAGAAAATGCAAGAAAAAAGTTTGTTGCTTGTTTTGACAAATTTTTAGTACTATTAGGTTTTCCTTATTTGCTGAAGACTGTGGTTGATTTCTGGTTTTTGCTGTTTAGTAGTAACGTGAGGTGCTTATAATATTTTTTTTTTCATCATGTAAAACTTAATTCAATCCTCTTGCGGTGTTATGAAATAGTCGAGGTCGCAGTGCGGATGGAGCCCGCGCTGGACTGGTCACGTGTTTCCTTTCGTTGTCACGTGGTCGAGTTGACCCATAATAAGTCGCCAAAATAAACGTGATTGCGTTTTATATTTGTCTGGATAAGGGACGAATATGCTTTTGAGGCTATAGAGTTTGTTTTAGCGAATCGTAAAATAGATTTCGTAGGAAGTAGATTCAATTGTATTAGTATATGTCATGTTATAATATGCTCTACTAATTTAGTTGCTGTAGGCTAACACTAACACATTGTATTAGTGTTAGCTTCTGTAGGCAGGAGCTAATATTACCAAGGCGTTCCCATTGGGTATACTCCATATACGCTGTATACTCCCAAATATTTTTTAGACATATAGCGTATGCCCTCAAGCTTCAAAAAATTTCCTATTACGACATATTATGTACAGTGGCTCCCAAAAGTGTTCGTACACTTTGAAGTTTTTTAGTAAAACCAAAATAACTCGAAACAGAATTCGAATATGGAGTCCAATATTTTTTCACATCATTCCTATGTCATTCTAAATACAACCCATTGGTTTTTTCAAAAAAATATTAACGGATCTACTTTTTGAAATGGGTCAGAAAACGAAGAGACAGAGAAATACCACGCCACAAAAGTCATCGTACACTCAAATATTTTCGAATAAATTCATGATTAAAATTATCATATGCCGTTTTATTATTATTTTTGCATTGTGTTGACCCTTATAAGTCATTTGGCTTAAATTTTTTGTTTATTTATTTCTTAATATTGTGCTTACTGCTATAAAATCGCTGGTATTCGTAAAAAACCGCAAACACCATTCAAAATTCGAATTTGTTTCCCACAGTTGCGGTAAATTGGTTTGAAATGACTGTAAATTAGTTAATTTATTTGTTTGTATAGTAGATTGCTTGATAAAATGCTTTAAACAAAGGAATCGGACCGAAAACAAGGTAAGAAAAGGTCAACCGGCAAAGTTGACAAAACGTGATCAGAGATTTAAAGTTCAAAAAATTATAAAAAATACACATTTGAGTGCTGTAGAAGTTTTTACAGAGTTAAAAGAAAAATTTTACGTTTAATTTTCACCTAAATTTTTTCGCCAAGTTCTCTGATTAGCTTGATTAAATGGGGCCTCTTCCCGCAGAAATTTTCTTGTTCGCACGAAAAACACAAACATTACACTTTACGTCGCAAAATCATGGATATATAAGCTAAAAACGTTTTAGAATTATGTCTTGTTTACAGATAAAAATGAATTCAACATTTTTGGTTAAATTGTTGCATAATTGTAAGTAGAAGAAAAAATTAGGAACTTAATCTTAAGAACTTAGTTGTATCAGTTAATCACGACGGTGGAGGTGTTCTAGTGTGAGGGTGCATATCAGCATCAGGACTTGGTAGTTTGGAATTTTTTGATGAAATAATGAATCATACTGTTCCTTTAAATATTTTAAAAACCAATTTTGAACTCTTAATCAAAAATTTGGTTATTGGAAACAACTTTGTTTTTTTATCAAGATAACGATATGAAGCACTCGGTTTTCAACGTTTGCGTCTAGGGCCTCAAAAGTCGTCCTAAAATTCAGAAAAAAACCCCTCAATCTCTAGATTTGAACTTAATGTAACGTATTTAGAGATATCTATAGGCTAGATTAGGAAAATACGGCTTTAAAACGAAAATAGAGCTAGAAACAGTAAGACTCGAAATGGTTGAACACTTACTCAGAAATTACGCAAAAAAAAGAAAGAAAAAGATTGAAATCTATTCCCAGACGTTTAAAAGGTGTTATGAATACTGTATGATATTCTACTAATTAATAACTTAATAAAAAGTTAGATTATTCAATAATAAATAGACATTTTATAAAGTGTACGAAGACTTTTGTGACATAGAATTTCCGGCACTTTTTGGTTTTTGATTTTTTAAAAATAAGGTTTTAATATTTTTTAAAAACTTTTCATGTAGTTTTGGTAAAAATTAATCATAGATCTTATAAATAAATACCTATTCCGAAATATTAATTCTAACCAATGGATTGGGGCCTATTTCGTTGAAATTCGTAGGTGTACGAAGACTTTTGGGAGCCACTGTATATGATTACTTCCACATATTGTGCGTAATGAACTACGGAGAAAACATTATGGGAGCATCACTGAATACTAGTACAAAAAAGTTTTCGCACTATGCCAATTGAAATGAGGGGTTTTCTTATTTTCAAGGTAGTTTTCTAGGGAATGTATTTTCCTCCCAGCACGTCACTTCCGGATTGATACGTAATGTCTAAATTTAAAGGTGTAGCAGAAAAAAAAACGTAATTATTCTTAGCATTTTGAGGCAACAATCAAAAACTTGTGCAGTTTTTCAGAGGTGCCAATCTTTACCACGAAAAGTGCTTTGAACTAGTCCCCCTCCAAAAGAGAGAGAGAGAAAAAAAAAAAAAAAACTTTGAAAACACTCCCTGATAATTTTAATGGCGCAACCTGCACCTTGACCCCCCCCCCCCCCTCCCTCTCATCCGTGGCCACCACTGAGTTTTTTTTTTATCTGCGACATGCAACGATGACCACTTTACATAATTAAATTTCCGAATCAACGTCTGTTGTGTTTTTTTATCCTCACAGGCGCTTTTGCATCTTAACATTATCTTTCACCCAATGTAATAATGTACGTGTCTTGAATGTATAGTTTTTTTTTAATTTTTTTTTTTTTAATTTGAATAATGAAGAAAACGCTTTTCCAGTTTCGAGAGAGAAAAAAGAGAAAATGGATCCATTTAAATTTCGACGGTGTTGGAATTAGAACCACCCAATTCCACCCCCGCCCCCGTCTTCACGCCATCCTATCTTCCCTGCTAGTGAGAGTACGCCATTAATCATCCCGTCATAATTTGAAAGCCAAGCATCTTTCGCCAAAGTGATGACGTTGCCAACATGGTAAACTCTTGTTGACGGAAAAGTGATAATTATAGTTTGATTCGTCTGTTTATGGAGATGAAAGAAAGGAAAATTTTCGCATTCATTGGGTGTGGACCCGTTTATTTATTGAATTCATAAGTGCTTTACAAGACGTTTATCTCTCATCTAAAAAACTTTTATTTTACTTTGTTTGAAGAGAAACTGATGGAGAAAATATTTTAACTAATATATTCAAGAACTGTTAACACATCAAAAAATGACGCTCAACAGGCCTCCCCCCTCCCAAATTTCTCAACCCTCTTTCCCTTTTATTATATTTTAGCTCTCTTATTTATTTATTTATTTTTTTAATATTTTTTATGTATTTGTTTTTTAAATATTTTTAAAAAATTTATTTATTCACTTATTTTTAATTATTATTTTTTTTTTTTATTACATGTATTAGAAAATTTCTGGTGCTACACCAATTACAGACACACACACACAAACTAAATAAATAAATGAAATAAAATATAAACAGAATAAAATAAAATAAATAATTTTTATTTAAAATAAATCAATAAATAAATTTACCCCCCCCCCACCCCCAAATTTAGATGGCGCAACTCCCCCCCCCCCCGCCGATATGGGCACCCTTGACGCTCAAAAATACTCAACCCTACAAATAAATTGAACAACGTTTAAATTTTGATAGAGATGGGGGGAAAAAAAAGAAGTGAACTCATGTTTCAGGGTTGCAGACGTTGCGAGGAACCCAGTTTTACCAGCATAACAGTAAAAATTGTTTTTCCTTGTTTTTAGGATTTTCTTTGTTGCGCGATGAGCAATTCTCTAACTCTTCTTTCAGAACTTTTTCCTCAATAAATATTATTTTATTTTCCCTCTTCATTCCTAAAATTTTTATCATCTCAAACTTTTGATAATTTTGTTGCGTAACCGTGGAAACGCGAAAATAAAATGGTTGACAACCTGAATCAAAATGACATTTTTCGAATTTGATTTAAAAACGCTTGTTACTTTTTTTCCTTTGAAGATAGAAGCTAAGTTTGCGACCATAGGTCGAGAGAGATCTGGAGTAAAAAACGTCGCTTTTTCCAATGGTGTCAAAAAGAAAACTGGGACAATTCCTTCACTTTTTATTGATAGATTTAATGAAGAAAGTAGTGCGTAAATTTCAGCTATGCCTAAAAAAGTTCGAGCTAAAAATGCAAATTACTCCCGCCGTAATTAAGTTAGAGCATTGAAACAAATTGTTTAGAACGCGGAAAATTCTACCCTTTTCAACGATATATAATATTAATATTTGCAAATAATTTTTTCACTACCATATTCGGGAATTTATGTGAAATTTGGGCCTAAATAGGAATAAAAAAAGAACTATTTTTATCGGATTTTTTCGAATTATAGCCTATGTTACTCAGAAAGAAAGCCCCTTTCATAATAGGTGCAGTGGTTCCGGAGATTACCTCGAACATATGAACACACAAAAAGCCTCCCTCTCTCTTTATAATATTAGTATGGAATTACATTTGTGATGAAGAATGAATTTCCTTGTTTCCTACACCAAAAAGTTAAATCATTGCTTTTCTATAAAACTGTTTTCTATTTCTCTTTCCAGGGGTGCCCCCCCCCAAGTTCAATGGCGCAAATTCCCCCCCCCCAAAAAAAAAAATTCTCAACCCTCTTTCTCTTTTTTGTTTTTTATTTTTAGTTTCCTTTTTTTTATTTGATTTATTTTTTAAAAAATTTAATTAACTTATTTTTAAATTTTTTAAATTAATTTATTTATTTTTTAATTTATTTAATTATTTATTTTTAATTATTATTTTATTAGAATGTTCTGTATTACACCAATAACATACACACACACAGCAACTAATAAATAAATGAAATAAAATATGAACAGAGTAAAATAAAGTAAAATAAAAAATTCGATTTAAAAATGAATCAATAAATGAATTTAAATAGATAAATTTAAAAAAATTTAAAATCCCCCCCAAAAATTTTGATGGCCCAACTTGCGCCATAATCCCTCCCTGTGGGCACCCCTGTCTCTTTCTCTCTCTTTTTTTTTTTTTTATAACGTAGAGCAGAATTTGACTTAGATAGTTAATTTAGGTAAGTTAGTTAGGTTAAAAAAAAGCAATGACAATAAATAGCATGGAAATGAGTCAGTTGAAAACCTTGTGCTGTCCGGATAAGAGATAAATCAAAGGATCAAACTTACGGGAGGGGAAAAAGAGATTTAATTAAAAACAAATGCAAAGTATGAAAAGGATTTTTCGTATGACTGGTACGTGTTTTATGAAAAAAATCAGTTATTCATAAGCAATACATACCTTTTGCCCAAAAAACGTTTATTTTAAGAATATTCACAGAGTCGCCCAGAATGGGCCCATGTTTAAATCCGAAAATGGCTTAGTTTGCATTTTAATCACTTTTTAATTTGCATGGGAGCTTACAGGAGCTAAGCTCCCATACATAAACGTATTTTTTTTTCAGTGAATGTTTACCAATTAGAAGGAGTTCGGACTATCTATGCATGAACACAAATCTGTCATCTATTGGGCTCTCACACTTATGTTAGACATTGAAACTTTTTTTTTTCTTTAAGAAACCAATAAAACGTTTATCCAGCGAAAAATGAATCGTTTCCCGAACTTTAACCACCGATAATTGTTTGAAGCTCCTTAACCGGCTTGTCAGAAATAATAAGACAGTTGTTCTTCAGTGAATTCCGGCCCACTGTGGAATCCAAGGTAATGAGATGGCCAATTTTTTGGCCAAAAAGGGAGCATCGGTTCTTCAGAGAACCAATCCTAAGCTTCCATTTAGTAACATCAAAAGCTTAATAAAGAAAATCTTTAAAGGCACTTTTCACGAAGAACTCAAAAATCGCAACAGGAATAAACCATGGTTTGAGCTGATTCTGAATGTCCCTAATTGGCCTAGGATGAAACCTGTCGCCATGTTTCGTTTATTATCTGGCCATGATTGCCTACGAAAACATCTCTGTCGTATCAACGTGGTTCCAGACCCTTTTTGCACTTTGTGTGAACTCCACGAAGTAATGGACATGCCTCATTTGTCCAGATGTCCTGCTCTCCCTCGGACATCCATCTGGGAACGCTATTGGATTGCTCGTTTTCATTTATAGTTTTGTTGTTATCCTTTTGATATTCAACTGTCTTTAAATGTGCCATTGGAAGAAAAAAAAAATAATAATAAAAAAAAACGGCTATGAAGAAATAGCATTATCATATCAATATCTTGCTAAATATATGCTTATACGAACTAACAGAAGCAACTCTTTGGCCCAACAAAGTCTGTCTGCTGGAAATGGTGCCCAACATCGCTTCCCAGAACCAACTGAAATTTATTTTCGGAATCGCCGCGGATGTATTTTCATAACAACAACAAGCTTCGATTCTGCAAGCTGTGTCGACAGACTTTTAATGCGGAGTGTTTACATTCTAAAGGACATAACGAACTGTCTGTGTCTTAATTTATCCTTTCTGTGATGGTGTGTTAATGAGTGAAGGCTGCTCAACGCAGCAACTGCAAGGTCGAACTTGGAATTTTAATCAGAAGAGTTGCATAATTTGTAACATGCTATTCGGTGTAGTCCATAGACTAATAATAAGAGTAGATCGAGCTTTCCCAGACTTGCGGATGAAAAAATTGGTTCATGGATACATCATGTGACTGGTGGAAGGCTTGGCGAAAACTTTGGCAGCAGCTTGGCACTCGACGTGTATTTTAAGTAATGTGTTTTCATAAAAATATTTTCCAGGTGCAGAGATTGAACGGTTTTTCTTTTAGTTATGCATTATTTTGACATTAGTAATTAGTTTTTGATCACAGTTTTCAGTAACTTTTATTTCATTTGGAACTGCTCCGTCAGCGTTGGCGTGAACGTAACGGTGTAAACGTTTTGCGTAAACGCAAAAATGTACTAATCGGTATCTTAAATTGAAATTGTAGGTAAAAATCTTACCGTTTGCCGATTCTTTTCGGGCGCTTGCATTTTTAATTGCTTAGAGAGTTATTGAAATTGACTGAAGAAAATGCGCAGTACTATCTAAACAAAAAACTCACTATATTAACAAAATATTTACAACTTAGAATAACAAATTTACAAATCGGACTCCATAAAAGATCATTATTCCGCGTTCCATCAATTCTATTTATTTTAGATCGTCTGCTATGATCAACGCCCGCTGTTGCTTGGATATCCACTAGTCACATGGTTTGGTTTATGAGCAGCAAAAGGGTTGCCATAGCTCGGTCTATTCTTATTCTCGTCTCGGTCTATGGTGTAGTCGATTTGAATGGATGAGCAAAAAACCAGAGAAAAACCAGTCTATTGAATTCTCACCTACAAAGTAACTATGTAAATACTTCGTTGCTGATTGCGTGAATTGCATCACAATTTTTCTGATGCTAGAATCTTACAGGGTGTTTATAAAGTCTTGAACTGATTTAAAAATATGCACAGTCGAACTTTCTTACAACTAGCGTAAATGGACCGCCATATTTGCTCGATATAACCGAGTGCTCGTAAAAAACGAGGTCGTGAAAAAAAACCATAAAAATTCATCATAGTTGCTTTTTATTTCCTTTTCCAAAAAAGGAAGTATTGTATTCGCGAAAAAATTTTCACTCAAAATTCGGCCTTAATTTCCATTTTCTCACCCCCGAATTAATGTTGAGTGTTTTTTTCAACCCGACCTCACGCGGATAAGTGCCTAAGAACGTATAAACACCCGAAATATCAATTTTGACATTCCCCAAGTTAAGTACGACAATTCTCGTGACGTCCGTATGTACGTTATGTATGTGCGGATGTGCGGATGTATGTCGCATAACTCAAGAACGGTATGTCCTAGATAGCTGAAATTTGGTACGTAGACTCCTAGTGGGGTCTAGTTGTGCACCTTCTCTTTTGGTTGCATTCGGGTGTTTTTAAGGGGTCTTATTTTGTTCCTTTTTGGGGGGAAATCATTGTTAATTTCGATGAAAAGTACATGTGACCAATGAAAAGTACATGTAAATATTGTTCAAATTTTTATTCCTCATTCAAAGTGCTTCTTCTTACTTAAAAATAAGTTATAAATATAAACCTGTAGGAAATAAAATGTTTACATTTTTATGCTTGAATCATTTATTATTTATTGCCCCTGGTTTAGTTTAGGTTCAGAATTAGTAACCACTTATTCATAGCATTGAGAAAAAACCACTCCTAAAACACTCTATGAAACAGCCAAGGGTGTGTAACCTTTCGAATACCCTCGACCGGGATTGGGGGGGGGGGGGGACATTCGGTGTCTCGGTTGAACATTTCAGAAATCAGGGAAAACCTACTTTTAAGCAGTAAGTTACCACCACTATGCCAGGGCTAAGACAGAACTGCGTGGACTCTATATATTTGCTACTGCTTTACATAGTGAGTTTTTTCTTTTCTTTTGTTGGTACTGTGATATTGTATTTAAATGAAAAATTGAAAAATCACCAAAATTAATTTTGACCATCTGAAAGTTTTCGCTTACATTAAAATTACTTTGCATGGGATAAAACGAATAAGTAACAATTTGAATTGATTCTGTACTGTGGTACTCTGTTGTCTTTCATTCGATGTACAAAAGATCATGTTTATTTACCAATTATCGAACATCTAGTTTTACTGTTCGGTTTCCGAATATTGAAGTATTCGGCCGAACCTATATTGTTCGGTTTGTCTGCCGAATACTATGCAGTATACCGAATATTTGGTGAAACTCTATGAAAACTAGTATGTGAGTAATGTAACTTTCTTCTCACCTGGAGGCGAAAGCTTCTACATTTTTTCTTTTTCCCCTACCGACCAACATATAAATAATGGACAAGTTCAAAAAAAAAAAAAAAAATAAAATAAAATAAAAAAAAATAAAAAAAAAATACATAAAATTAATTTGAATTTTGACATCTTGAATTCAAATTATGTTTTTCGCAATCACGAGTGTGTGTGTATGTAGGCGTGTGTGCTTGTGTGTGGGGGTATGTGTGTTTGTGTGTGGGGGGGTATGTGTATGTGTGTGTAGGCATATGTGTTTGTGTCTGTGTGAGGCATGAATGTGTGGGTAGTTGTGTGTATGTGTGTGTGTGTGTGTAGTTGTGTATGTATGCGTGTGTGTAGGATATGGATGCAACCTGGAGACGGTTTTCGCTATAGGAGCAGCATCGTGAGGACCCGGTCGACGGTGATGCTGCAGAGGGTGGCGGTGGGAAAATAAAATGATAGGACATCAAAACAGTCAAGTGAGAACAATAAGCAATCGTGATTGCTCAAAAAAAAAAAAAAAAAAAAAAACTAATTTTAATTTTGTGGTGCAGATACCATTCTACAAATTACAGTTGTGGTTAAGACCTGCTTCTATTTAAAAAATATTTTGTAATGTGTGAGGTTTTTTAATTTGTTTTTTATAACTTGAATTCTTGAAGTAAGACAAAATATTTTGTCTTGCTATTGTTTGTTAGGTGAGATTTTCTTGTCTGTGATTTGTTGTTGCCCATTTTTATGTTGGAATAAAACTCGCTTCGTTGCATTCTGTCGCATTATAATTAACGATTTCTTTTTTTTTTTTTTTTTTTTTCATACTTTGAGTTGGTTACGTAATGCTTTGTGAGTAAATAAAACGTCCCGTCGAAAGTTATGAACCAAACCACAATGGCGCTGAACTGTAAATCGTCTGCTTAGAGAGAAATTCTCTTGTCTCGTACTTTTATTATTATTATTTTTTTAAATCTCCGTCTTCGCATTGTATGTGTGTCACACATGAGCGATTCCACCGCATGTAAGTGCGGGTTGTCTTTCAGGAGTGTGACGTCAGTTGATTTCGTTTTCGTTGGAGCGGGGAATCTCCTTCCAGAAGAATTCGATTCTTTTCTTGGCCGTCGTCTGCTTTTCCTGGTTTGGCGCCTGACGCGGATATCACGTGATTCGAACAACATTTTGGAGAGATCGGTTCTGAGCAGCAATGTTGTTCAGTTTTCATTTCCCTTTTCTTTTTATTATTTTTTTAGTATTTACAGATACAATGGTTTTTACCGCCAAAACTACTACTCCTCTGCATCTAAGGTTTTATTAAGCGCATGCGCTTTTAGAATATCTCCGACTTGGCCTTTCTCGGAAGAAAGATGTGTTTATGCCTTGTACTTTGAAACAGCTAATTTTCTATAGTCTAATGCAAGCGCGGACAAAAGGGCTGCCTAGTCCCGAAAGTGTTTCGGAATTGAAGTCCTACAAACACAATTGTGGGTCATCCTTTCTGACGTGAAAGGAGATATTGGGGTTCGGAAATATTTCGAAATTGAACTTTCCAAAAAGTCAATTTTAGACGATCTTTGCTTTAGTGATTTTAGTAGGAAGCGTTTTTTCTCGAAGACCCTCGTACCAGGACATTTTCCAAAATTGAAGTCACAAACACACTGTATATGAAATACACCGCCAGCTCAGTCATTCCAGCCCATGGCTATAAGGCGGTAATTTGCTGAAAACACTGTTGTATTTTGTACGCAATATCATATCAGGTATTATTAGAATAAAAGATGGGGGTTCGAGAATTCCTACGGTAATTTGCTGTAACTGAGGCTCCAAAACTTTAATTTTAGACGAACTTCGATGATGTTAGCAAGATGAGGTTTCGGAAAAGTCCTACATATTTTTTCCGACATTGAAGTTTTAAAAACTCAACTTTGGGATGCCTTTAGTGACATAAGAGAATTTGAATACGTTCAGGGCAGGGTTGACAAGGTTTTGGACACTACGGTAACCTTGGTTTTTACCGTCCTGTCCAAAACCCTTGTGTCTAAAACTATATTTTTTAGAGAAATTGTATTTTATGAGAAAACATCAAAAACAGAATAAAATTTATCAAAGTAATGTCTTATATTGAACATTTATTCAATACGAATATTCAACTTATTTATGCAGCTTATTTTAATGTAGTTCATCATAAAAGTTGAATTCTTAATTAAAATTTCCATTTATGCACGAGTTTATTTATTTATTTATTTATTGATAATAGTAACCAAATTTTCCTATGTTTCTGCATGTGTGCTAATAAGCAGTATTGCCCAGGTTTTTTACCGTCCTGTTCGAAACCCTTGTTTCTAAAAGTGTCCAAAACTATTTTTGAGAAACTATATTTTGTGAGAAATAAAAGATAAAAAACAGAACAAAATGTGTCAAAATTATGTGTTTTTAAAAAACTATTTAATATAGTTATTCAATGTGAACATTCAAGTATAAATATTATGTAACTTTTTTATGCAGCTGATTTTAATCTAGTTACGTAGAAATTAAATTCTTGATTAAAAATTTCATCTTGCATGCATGCGTTCCCCCCCCCCCTCCATAAACGAAAACTTTTGACATTTATGCATGTGTGCAAAAGAAAGTGTTCAAAAGTATAGTTCAGAAATTGACTTAAATGCAAAAAAGTAATTTTTTGTAGTTACAGAATGTATTATATTAAAAAAAATGAACTAAAAAAAAAAAAGAATAATTAGCACAAGTTTTAAAATACCATAAGTGTTTAATCATCAATTTCTTGTTTTTTAATCGATGGTTCAAAAATAATTTTTGTTAAAACATCATGTAAAACTTATTTGTAAAAACCATTAAAAAATTAAGCTGTTTTCTTTCCTTTTTTTTGCACATTTAATAACATTTCTTTGAGTTACAAATGAAACTGAAATTAGTTGTCTAGGTAGTGTTGTGATTTTTCTTTCATAACTTTACCAACTATTACATAAGAGGCACTTTTTTTGAAGTAAACTATTTTTAAATGAACATTTGAGAAAAATATTATCAAATACTCATTAATTAAACTTTATTAATATCTATATTTATGCATTACAAGAAATATTGCAGTAAATATAAATTGATTTGATTAGACCCCTTTAGCTATAGCATACTTTTGGACGGTTAAAGTCAGTTTCGGATTATTTTGGACAGTTTTGGACGGTGAAAACCACCTGTCCTATCCTAAACCAGTTTTGGATAGTCCAAAACCCAACCCTGGTTCAGCGAGCTCCTCCCTCGCACCGTCCTTGACTGCATCGCTATATTTTATTTGTTTCAAATAAAAATGCTGTAGGAACCTCTCCCTCCATACATATGTAAATTTGATTCGTACAAAGAGGTTAAAAGTTAAAGTTCCCTCCTCCCCTTGAGAAATTTTTGGACCTGTCCTTGCTGCAATGTAATATTTAAGTCGTTTGGAACAGCAGCAAGTTGGAATGTCATTTTCATCTCCAATTTTCTAGTACCTTGGTGTTAATTCTTCGATTCGGACATGGACATACTTGGTATTTCATACTTACTGATTTTCTAGAACAGTGCTACTCACCTCTTTTCAGCCCACTGGTCGGTAACATTTTTGAAATATTTCCGTTAACCGGTGGTTTATTATTATTATTATTATTATTATTATTATTATTATTATTATTATTATTATTATTATTATTTATTTTACAAATAATAAAAAAAACTTGACGAAGTAACGTAAGACTCTTAAATAAGTCGATGAGCAGCAGTATTTAAACCTAACGGTACAAACAAAAAATTACTTATTTTCTTTAAATAAGCAAGCACTCGAAAAAGCGAGCGGAAAAAGAAGAAGAAGAAAAAAACGCAATTGGAAAATTTTAAAATATTGATGTTTTGTCACTTTTTGAATACTAAATTAAAACATTCTACAGTAAAATCCCTCTAATGTGGACACTAACGGAACAATTTTTTTTTTGTCCGCAATAGAGAGGTGTACGCAGGACAGGGGTTTAATAATGTTATTTGCATTGGAACTGGGAATTAAAAATTGTGCGCATAAGAGGGGGTGTCCATTAGAAGGGGTTTTACTGTACCAATTAAAAATAAAATTAGTACAGATCTCTTCTCTCCCTTCATTTTCTTCTTCACCCTTAGAAAGTAGTTTTTCGATTGAATGGATCACTATTATGGTTTTGTTTGCTTTCGTTGCTGTTCAGTTTTGGTCTCCTTATCTTAAGAAAGACATTAATGTATTGGAAAGGGTTCAAAGGCGGGCTACAAGGCTAATAAGTGGACTTTCCCACTTAGATTATGATTCCAGGCTTAGAATGCTAAAAATGTACAGTCTTGAGCAAAGAAGAGACCGAGGGGACATGATTCAGCTGTTTAAATTTATTAAAACGAAAGATGTTACGGGGCTGAAGTTTAGCACTGAAAACAGGACAAGGGGTCATTGTTTTAAGCTATTTAAATCTCAGGCCAACATGGATATTAGGAAAAATTATTATTTCAGCAGGGTAGTGGAACCTTGGAACAGCTTACCGGAAGAGGTGGTAATGAGCAAGGGAGCAGATAGTTTTAAGAGGGCCATTGATCTTCACTGGGGATTGTAAATTGACTAGGACCAGTCTAGCTGGGCCCAGAGCCTGTTGCTGGTCGTCACTTTTGTATTTGTATTGTATTTGTATTTGTGTGTTTCACCCCTCCAAAATGAATTTCACTCCTGCAAAAAATGTCAAGGAGCAGATATACTTTTAACGCCCCTTGATTGCGAGCGGATTTCGCGCACTGAAAATCAAAACTGCGCCTCAAAAATTTAGTCTGACATATTTACACTTCTTGTATTTTGAATAAAAAAAATTATCGCGGATAATGAAAAAAAAAGAAAGAAAGAGAAATTGGAATTGTTTTAAAAACATTACATTTGAATATTTTTAATTTTTTCAAATTCAAAATGAAAACCTGTTTCGCGCCTTAAAAAAGTACTGTAGTATAATCTGTCAAGGAGTATTTTCACGTCTTGGAATAAAACCAACAATATCTCTGTGAAGGGGTATTTTCACGCCATGAAAAAAACTAGCAGTAACTCTGTAGAGGAGTATTGTCATGCCTCGAAGCAAAAAAAAAACTTACTGTGTATGATCTCTGTCGAGGAATATTTCACGCCTAGAAAAAGAAAAAAAAAAAGAAAGATAAAAAACCCCTAGCACTATCTCTGTCAAGGAGTATTTTCATATCCTAAGGCAGCGTTTCCCAACCCATGGGTCGCGGCCCATAGGTGGGCCGCGGGCAACGTGGAATAGGGTCGTGGACGCTGGTAGACAGCAATATAAAACTTGGAGTCTAGTATCAGTTTTTCGGGACAGTTCACTACTAGGATGGGGCGTCACTCAAAATTTCTGTATAGAACGTAGTTAATATGTAAGAAGAGTCAAAAGGCAAAATACGAAGCTACGAATTGATAAAAAGACTTTCAACTATGATCCAAACGTTGTGAGTCAGTTAGTATGACAAATTAACTTGTTGAAGCTAACTAGTTGAAGCTAACTTGTTGAGTAAGCTTCAACAAGTTAGCTCGATGTTCAGTCTAACTTGTTGAAAAATAGCAAGGAAAGTAAAAACAATTTTGTAAACATAACCCTGGTTGTTTAAATGAGAGTTAACTTTTTCTGAGGTTGAGGATGAGATTCATTGAGTGTGCATGTGATTTTTGTCTCGAAACGGTATCCAATGAAATCCGGAGTCTGTAGGAACATAGTATTTGTTTCAAATCAAGAAAAGAATTCTTTTCCCAAAATGGGAATAATTTGGAAGAATCTTCAAACCAGAGCAAACTGAACTCACAAAGGTTTCTTATGAACTATTTTTGTTAAAATCGCAAAGACGGGTTCAACTTGAAGATGTTGTAAAAATTGTTAACTGTTCAGTAAATATTCAAAAACTCTATAACACTTGTTTTATCCGATGAAACAGGAAGCTAACGCAAAGAACTCTATGCAAAGTTCGGTGATTGTCAAGAGGTGAAGTGTTGACAAGATTGTGATTCGGTTCAGATTTCTTATAGAGGGATATTTTGACGTAAAACATACCCAAATTACAGATGTAGCATACACTTATTTCCGTCGTACAATAACACCTATATACATCATGCATGTTTTAGATGTCTATTTTTCACCAAATTTTACTTGCATATTTAATACTTAGTGGATCTCAAAATTTTTCTCACAAAGTTAGTGGGCCGCAGACCTAAAAAGGTTGGGAACCGCTGTAAGGGAAAAAATGCCTAGAAATATCTCTGTCAAAGAGTATCTTCACGCCTTGAAAGAAAAAAAAAAACAACAAAAAAACTAGCAATAACTCCGTAGAGGAGCATTATCATGCCTTGGAGCAAAAAACTAGCATGATTTCTGTCGAGAAGTATTTCATGCCGAGAAAAAAAGAAAGAAAAAAACCCTAGCACTGTCTCTGTTAAGGAGTATTTTCATGTCTTGGGGGGGGGGGGGGGGAACCCCTAGCAATATCTCTGTCGAGGAGTATTTTCACGCCTTGGGGGAAAAAAAAACTAGCAATAACTCTGTAGAGGAGTATTTTCATGCCTTGCGCAAAAACTAACATGATCTCTGTCGAGAAGTATTTCACATCTGGAAAAAGAAATAGATTTAAAAACCCCTCAAGTACTATCTCTATCAAGCAGTATTTTCATGTCTTAGGGGGGAAAAAACCCTAGCAATATCTCTGTTCTGCCGAGGAGTATTTTCACGCCTTGAAAAAAAAAAAAAAAAAAAAAAAAAGCAGTAACTTCGTAGAGAAAGAAGTATTTTCATGCCTTCAGCAAATAACTAGCATGATCTCTGTCAAGGAGTATTTCACACCTGGAAAAAGATATACAGGTAGATTAAAAAACCTCTTAAGCACTATCTCTGTCAAGGAGTATTTTCATGTCTTGTGGAAAAAAAACCCCCTTGCACTATCTTTGTGTGTAGTGGGGTATGTGTGTAGGCATGTGTGTTTGTGTCTGCGTGCAGGTATGAGTGTGTGGGTAGTTGTGTGTATGAGTGTTTGTGTGGGGGGGAAATGTGTATGTGTGTGTAGGCATATGTGTCTGTGTGCAGGCATGAGTGTGTGGGTAGTTGTGTGTATGTGTTTGTGTGTGTATGTGTTTGTGTGTGTATGTGTTTGTGTGTGTATGTGTTTGTGTGTCTGTATGTGTTTGTGTGTGTATGTGTGTGTACGTGCGTGTATGTATGCGTGTAAGTGTAGGATATGAACGCAACGTGGAGACGGTTTTCGCTAGAGGAGCAGCATCGGGTGGAGCCGGCCGACGGTGGTGCTGCAGAGGTTGGGAAAATAAAATCATAGGACATCAAAACAGTCAAACAAGAACAATAAGCAATCGTGATTGCTGGGAAAAAAAAAATTAATTTGAATTTTGACATCTTGAATTCAAATTATGTGTTTCGCAATCACGAGTGTGTGTTTGTGTGTGGGCAGTATGTGTGTTTGTGTGTGTAGGCATGTGTGTTTGTGTGCTGGCATAAGTGTGTGGGTAGTTGTGTATGAATGTGTGTAGGCATATGTGTTTGTGTCTGTGTGCAGGCATGAATGTGTGGGTAGTTGTGTGTGTGTGTATGTTTTGGTGTCTGTGTAGGTGTCTGTATGTATGCGTGTGTGTATGTGTTTGTGGTTTTGTGTGTAGGTGTATGTGTTTGTGTGTATGTGTGTGCGTGCGTCTGTGTGTGTGTGTATGTGTGTGCGTGCGTCTGTGTGTGTGTGCGTGTATGTGTGTAGTTCTGTATGTATGCGCGTGTGTGTAGGACATGGATGCAACCTGGAGACGGCTTTCGCTGTAGGAGCAGCATCGTGAGGAGCCGGTCGACGGTGATGGTGCGGAGGGTGGTGGTGGGAAAATAAAATGATAGGACATCAAAAACAGTCAAATGAAAGCAATAAGCAATCATGATTGCTCAAAAAAAAAAAAAAAAAAAAAAAAAAAAACTTAGCTACATCTCTGTAATACATAAAAAATGTCTTTTATGATTCTCAAAAGTATATCCAACTGTAAACGAATCACGAAAGTCATAGGAATGTCATTGTGGTGCCATCCATTCCGGAGGACTTCCCCGTCTTGGCATTTCCCTGGAAATTGATAAATGAGCTGCTGGCCTGCCCAAGACAAGTCGTCTCGGCTCTTGGTTTTGCTCTCTCTCTCTGTTCTCTGAGAGCCCCTCTCATCTATCATCCCAAATGCAATTGCTGCGCTTCGCTGGGACACTTGATCGGGAGTTGCTGACTTAATTCGTGCAAAATTCGGTTGCTGCTGTTCAGTGGAATGAGGCTCAAGACAATGGGCAGGTCTTTATTTTTGGAACAGTAGACCACCACTGAATGAACACCCCGCAGTTCGTAATATTTTTGAAAAATAAGCTTTTTCTGAGATGAATTGGCCATACACTTCTTAAAAACGAGCTGATGTGTGCATCACATGACTTCCTTTTACTCCAATTTAATGTTATTTCCTCATTATTGGCATTTTTAATGATATTCAATAGTTTACTCTCTAAATATCACCAACAGTGGCCAAATTGAAACCAGATTTAAAATAATAATAATAATAATCGCCAAATTTGTCGCCAAGTTGGTGACAAAACTTGGCGACCAAAAGGCTGGCGATGTATCGCCAAGTGTCCGCCAAATTATAACACCACTTGAGTTAACATCGAAATTAACAATGATTTCTCCGCAAAAAGGGGCAAAAGACCCCTTTAGAAACACCCGAATGCAACCAAAAGGGGAGGTGCTCAACTAGACCCCACTAGGAGTCTACGTACCAAATTTCAACTTTCTAGGACATCCTGTTCTTGAGTTATGCGACATACATACGTACATACGGACGTCACGAGAAAAGTCGCTGTAATTTAACTCGGGGAATGTCAAAATGGATACTTCGGGTTTTTATAAGTTCTTAGGCACTTATTCGCGTGTGGTCGGATTGAAAAAAAAAAACCTCAACATTAATTCGGGGGTGAGCAAAATGGAAATTAAGGCCGAATTTTGAGTGAAAATTTTTTCGCGAATACAATACTTCCTTTTTTTGTAAAAAGAAGTAATAAAGTTCAATATTTCACCCTGTAATTGGTTGAATCTTGCAAAATTTAGCAGCAACCGTCTTATTGATGATAAGTTTCTCCATTGTAATGGTGCTTTTACAAACAGAGTTACCATCAAAACCACCATCTTATTAGTTGAAATAAAAGTTTTCTTCCAATTTTTAAAAAATAATTACGTAATGTGTCGATTAAAATGTTTTTACTGTGAATGAAATTGCGCTTAAATGTATATTTACTGGATGTTTTACTCCACTATGTAATTTTTAAAACCAATTCGCCCGATCCAGTGACCGTAACCCAATATTTATCTCTCTCTCTCTTTCTCTCTTTTTTTTTGTGGGGGAGGGTAGAAGGGTTGGGTTTTTACCAGGACATGGGAAAAACTAGGTTTTTACTGGTAAAAACCGTGGTAAGAATCAAGGAAATACTATTATCGCCTGTTCATTTGCTAGCAGGCAGTTATTTATTATTTTTTCTGATAAGCCTATATGTATAATGTAGTTTATTTTTGCATAGGTATATTATTGCATATTAGCAAATAACCATTGGATTTGGACAGTTGGATAAGTAATAAAATGACAACTATCTCATGAGTTTCAGATGTAGATTTTTTTTTTCCGAAATAAGGGGGAAAGGTTGGAATGTGTTTTTAATTAAATGGGATGAGAGCGAGTTAGTGGAACTCCGTCTTATCCAGCATTTTTGTTTTCTGGCAACCCTTCCTCCAAATTAGGCCGCTTAGTTGAGAGTCAACCAGTGGCGCAGCCAGAAAATTTTTCTGGAAGGGGTTTTTAAAATCGAAAATTATTGCTTTCTTTCCCATTCATTTACAATGCGTAATGATTCAATATCAAAGAATTTTTACAGGTTAGTAATTATTCATTCAAAGTAGCTGCTAAAAAACAATTAATAATTCGTATTGATATCACTATGAAACGAAGAAAGTGGAAAAAAGCACAGAATATTTATTATTAGTTTTGCTTTAATCTTATATTCATTTTTTGTGTGGTTTTTCTCGAAATCACTTAAAAAACCTGCTCCTCAAATACATTCTTTATGAATGTATTTGAATTCATGTCTTTATGAATGTCAAATGCTAGCTAATAACGGTCTCGATCTTTCGAAGAGAATTGGTTAAGAGCCTCAGAAAATCCGGTGCGGTAGGCTTCCTCTCTCTCTAGATGTCCCTAAAAAGGATTTGTGCAGTGATGGAAGAGCTGAGGGACTATGATACTCTGTAGAGCTTTATTGACACCATTTTAGATATCTTATACGTACCAGGGGGGACGTGGGTTGATCATCATGAAATACAACTTTTATATTCAAGAATTGAAAAGTAATTTTTGACTGCTTCCCGATCATTAAAAGCAATAAGATATTTTGTTGAAATCTATTCCGCTTGGAAAAGCTCAGATTATCTGCTTTTTTCCCTTGATTTGAACGGAGGAAATGAATGTGCTTGTGTTCTGGGAGGGGTTTAAACCCCAAAACCCCTCCCGTGGCTGCGCCACTGGAGTCAACTGTATGTCTTTCACAAATTTCCATTTTAAGACAAAACTATTCAGAATCAAGCTATTTTTTTGAAATAATTTCTCCAAGATGTTTATTGCTGCCAAAAAGGGGGGGGGGAGGAGTTGCGCCATCAAAATTTTTGGGAGGATTTTTTAAATTTATTTAGTTAATTTTATTTATTGATTTATTTTTAATTTAAATTATTTATTTATTTTTTAAATTTTATTCTGTTCATCTTTTATTTCACTTATTTATTTAGTTTGTGTGTGTGTGTATGTAATTGGACTAGCACAGAACTTTTATAATAAAATAATAATAATAATATTTAAAAAAGATAAATAAATAAATAAAATATTAAAAAAAATAAAACAGCTTTAAAAAAGAGGGTTGAGAAAAATATTTGTGTGTGTGTGGGTGGGGGGTTGCGCCATTGAACTTGGGGGGATGGGCACCCATGTTGCTGCCCCCTCCCCTCTTTGAGACTTCTTGACCTTTCAGTAGGCCTTAAAACAAGAGTTTTTAGGTCCTAGCAGATTTTTGATACACTTCAGTAGGACTTGGTTTATTTAGTATTAGTGGTATCCGCACGGCTTTGCCCGTAATAGTAAACTAAAAGGTCTTTTGATTCTCCTGTATATTTACAAATAACGTATGGTGAATTTTCTCGCCAATTGGCTTGTGCCCATGTTACGGTTCCACGTAACGATAATTTTGTAATTTACTCGTTCATCTTACGAGAATTTTGTTCTTAAAATTGGAATAGAAAAAGAACCACATCAAATTTTCGAAAAATCACTCCGAGGTGCACACCCCCCATGCTACAAACTAACTTTGTGCCAAATTTTACGAAAATCGGCCGAACAGTCTAGGCGTTATGCGCGTCATAGAGATCCTGACAGACAGAGGGACTTTCAGCTTTATTATTAGTAACTAGTGGCACCCGCACGGCTTCGCCCGTAATAGAAAAATTAAAGGTCTTTTGGTTCGCCTGTATATTTACAAATAATGTATGGTGAATTTTCTCGCCAATTGGCTTGTACCGACGTTACAGTTCCACGTTATGATAATTTCGTATCTCGCCAATTGGCTTGTGCCCATGTTACGGTTCCACGTTATGATAATTTCGTAATTTATGATAGTTTTGTTCTTAAAATTGGAATAAAAAAAGAACCACATCGAATTTTCGAAAAATCGCTTCGAGGTGCACACCCCCATGCTATAAACTAACTTTGCGCCAAATTTCATGAAAATCGGCCGAACGGTCTAAGCGCTATGCGCGTCACAGATATCCAGACATCTAGACATCCAGACATCCAGACAGAGAGACTTTCAGCTTTATTATTAGTAAAGAGTAAAGATAAAGATAAAGAAGATTTAACATAAGGGTACTTCAGTGACGGCATTCTACGTTTTGAACTATGGAAAATAATCTGCACAAAAAAAGTAATAATTTGGAACCTGATATGGCACTGAAATATTGCTTGGAGAAGTAATGCTTCAAAAGAACAAAGGATCTTGTTTGTAAATAATGTTGTAATATAAATGACAGAATTGTGTTGTCATTTGCGTACGCATTTTAACATACGCTTCGCCCTGTATGTATGTGTGATTTACGCTTCAATTCACTTAGAATTTCGCTTTCTTGCGTAAGCAAGAACAACGCGGAAATAAATACCTGCGCCGTTGTTTCTCTTTTTTTTCTTTTGTTTTGTTGGTGTTTGAGATGAAAATATTCATTTGTACAAGTGCGGCTGTAGTGCGGCCGACCTTTGATTTTTGTTGCGAAATACGCTACGGAACATTGGTATTACAATCTGTAAAATTGTCAGGGAGACAAGAACCTGGAATGTTCAGAAAATTCTATTCGGATCAAAAAGTCGGGGAAAATATTAAATTTGTTAAAAATCTTGTAAATGGGGTCGTTTCCAAAATTTTAAAAGCATTTTTTTCTGAAAGAGCATGCTTAAAAAACATAGGATCTGACCATTTTTTAAATAATTTATTTAAGTTTAATCTTTAAAAAAAATTACTTAAATCGTTGCGCTTTCATTGTTTACACTTCTGTCGTGTGACATCACAAATGATGAAATGCTGTTCAATGTTGCCATTCACAGAGCAAAATATTTAATTCACTGCTTGATTATCATAACGTGGAAACGTAGTAGAAAAATGCGGCTAAGTGCATCATTTGTGACGTCATCAAGACCACGCATTGTTTGAAAAATCGGATATTTAAAAAAAAAATAATAAATTAATTTGAATTTTGACATCTTGAATTCAAATTATGTTTTTCGCAATCACGAGTGTGTGTATGTAGGCATGTGTGTTTGTGTGGGGGGGGGCGGTATTTGTGTGTACGGGTTATGTGTATGTGTGTTTGTGTCTGTGTGCTGGCATAAGTGTGTGGGTAGTTGTGTGTATGAATGTGTGTGTGTGGGGGGCATGTGTATGTGTGGGGGGGGGGGTATGCATATGTGTCTGTAGGCATATGTGTTTGTGTCTGTGAGCAGGCATGAATGTGTGGGTAGTTGTGTGTATGTGTGTGTATGTATGCGTGTGTGTATGTGTTTGTGTGTGTATGTGTGTGTAGGTGTATGTGTTTGTGTGTGTGTATGTGTGTGTGCGTGTGTGTAGTTGTGTATGTATGCGCGTGTGTGTAGGACATGGATGCAACCTGGAGACGGCTTTCGCTATAGGAGCAGCATCGTGAGGAGCCCGTCGACGGTGATGGTGCGGAGGGTGGCGGTGGGAAAATAAAATGATAGGACATCAAAAACAGTCAAATGAAAGCAATAAGCAATCGTGATTGCTCAAAAAAAAAAAAAAAAAAAAAAAAAAAAAAAAAAAAAGTTGGGAAAATAAAAGTGTTTTCTGGGTTCATGTTTTTTTTTTTGCTCATTCTATCTATTTCAGTGACTAAAAGTAGAATTTTTGAGTGAAGGAAACCACCCCATTGTAAAAACGGGTCTGGGAAAAAAAACTTTTTTTGCATCTTGAAATTCTGTTATAAGGGGGGCGTCCACAAATAATATACTTTATGTTATACTTTAAGTGAGGGGGGGGGGGGTCGTAAAAGTGTTACGTTTTGTCACAAGAGGATGGAAGGGGGCAAACACGAAGTGTGACATCACATTTTGTTTTAATAAAAAATATGCATTTTACATGTAAAATATGTATGATTTCAAAAAAAAAAAAAAAAGTTTGAAAAATTGCTTGACATAAGTCAAGGAGAGGGAGGGGGTAAGGCGAAGTGTGACATTGTGACAAAGGGGGAGAGGGGGGGGGGTCAAAAATGTTGAAATTAATGGGACATCATTTATGGAGAGCCTCTAAGTAGAATATTTTGTTCTTGAGTCACTGCTGTTAAATTAGAACGGGCGTAACGTATTTGCACAAGCGAAATTTACCTTGTCAGCTGAAAGAAGCATTAAAGAATGAATAGTAAAGCTCTGATATGAAATGCTAAAAAGTTTTTTTTTTTCATTCGTTTCAAAAGGAATTATACAGTAGACCCTCGTTTTAAGCGGGTTTATTTTACGTGGCTTCGATTATACGCGGCTTAAGATTTGACACCTTTATTTTATTTTACGTGGATGAGTTTCGGTTTTACGCGGCAATGCAAAGAGAAACAGAATTCTGTTCTTCTCTTCCATTTCTGTTCTTTTTTTTTTTTTTTTTTGAGTAAAATTTATTTTATAACCTTACCAAAGAGAGCGCACAGGACCTAATAGTTTTTTTTTTTAAGTCAAATGTACTAAAAAAATGGAAGCAGGCGAGCGTTTCAAGGTGTAAAAATACTCCTTGGCTTTTTTTTAGAAGAGTGAAATTCTTTTGAAATTGAAATACATGCAAACAATAAAAACCGCAAGAATAATCAATTCTCAAAAAAAAAAAAAAAAAAAACCTTTATTTCTGGTGGATTAAACGGAAAATAGCGGAGAAAGAAGCGATGTTTCCACTTCATCTACAAACTAGCTGCGTTGCCCGGCTTTGCCCGGTCTACCTTGAAAATAAAAATTGTGTCAAGTGATGTATATTCAACAATCAGGCGTAAAAAATAAATAAAAATAAACATCATGATTTCTCTTCCAGACAATGACGACATATATTAAAATACTTTTAAGAAATTAAGTCCAGAAAGATGAATTTAAAATGCGTAACCATGGAAACACAAAATAAAATAAGTTGGAACATGCTTGGTACGCGGCAATGCAAAGAGATAAAATTTCCCCCTCGTTCAAAATCCAAACTCCTAAAGATTACAGATTAAGCGTAATCAACTGCATTTTGGCGTGCTAATAATCGAGCTTGGGCCATTGGAGACCTTTTATGCGATGGGTTCCAGAGCTCTTTCCCGAAATAAAGTTATTAAACTCACACAGTTCAGAACTCACTGGAAGAAGAGCTTTTAGGAGTGACGAAGGTGGCCAAAACCAACGAGGATACCGGCATCGATGACACAGAACCAAAAACGTTCACATTTAAAATTTTGAGCCATTCCTTGACAATAGAAATGATCTTTTTGATTTGTTACTGAAGGAAGATTCTATCATGGAAATGACGCAAGTGATCATGGATGCGTTAATGCTCTGCAAAAAATTACAGAGTAAAATTCTTAACGACTGCCAAAAGACTATCATAGCCAGCTCCTCTTTATAAACACAGGGTTCGTGCGCTCCTTCAAAACTCCTCAAATACTCCTTCATTTAGGAAATTTTTTTTGAAGGGCCCTTCAAACTCCTTCATTTTTGTTTTAACTCCTTCAAAACTCCTTCTTTTTTAGTTCAAGACTGCATAATCTTCTACGACAATAACTTAAAATATTTCAATTGGCAACTTAACTTCATCACAAGGGCGATTGTATAAGGGCAATTTTAATGTGATTTGGTATATTTATTTGTTTTATAAAGATGTGATTTGTAAATTGATCATAGAAGTCATAAAAGCTGAAGGCGAAAATATTATTAGATTACTAAGAAGTTTCCCAAGTGAAGTAAAACATGCTTAAATGGTGCTTGGCTATTTTTTCAAGTTTTATGATTATTGTTTTTCCCTCCACCTCGCTCTCAGCAGCAGAAGTCAGGTTGTCTAATTATTTAAATATTTATAAATACATACTTTGATGTACTATATTAAGTGAATGTGTTAAAAAAACAACTGTTTTGTAAATCGCAGATATGATATTGTAAAATGGGTCATCCACAAGATATGTCGTGCCTTGAGGGGGAGACAAGTTGATGAAATGGTGATAAGGGGAAGAGAGAGGGTAACATCACACAAATTATTATAACAATATTTTTAAAAAATATGACATTCGACAAGAGCAGGAGTTAGGTGAAGTGTGACAGTTTGTGACAAGGGGGGAAGGGGATAAAATATGTTGAAGAAAAGTGCAACATCTTTAAATGACAGCCCATTAGTACTCCTTCAAAATCTCATTTTACTCCTTCAAAACTCCTCCAAAACTCCTTCATTTTATTTCTGAAATTGAGAACGAACCCTGAACAGAAAATGGAATTAATTTTATGCATGTTGTGCATAAAAGTCGATATAAGTACACATTAAACGTATTACACAATTAGTCATCACTAGAATGAAGTATTTTGTTATCTATGATACCAAACCCCTATTTTGATGCTAGTATTAGGTCTCAATTTACGCGGCATTTCCGTGGAACGTAACCCCCGCGTAAAACGAGTGTCTACTGTAATTTTTAGATTTTTATAGGAAACCCGAGTTCAAAAATGAAGTTTGGGATTTCATCGAATGTATTCTGGAAAACCTGGCACGGAATTCCATTTCTGAAAGTGAGTGGGAAGCCTGGGGAGGGGGAGACGAAAAAATATGGATGTTAAACAATCGACCATTTAATTCGTTATAGGAGGGCGGTCGATAAGTATGTGTTCGAAAAATGTTCCAATTTATTGATGTACAGGAAAAAATATTTTGTTCGATTTGAGAATATGAAATTAGTTTGCTGGGTTTTTATCCTGATCGTTTTTGCTTCTTTACCGAAAAATGAAGTGGTGAAGAAAATCAGGGCTGCGGAGGCGAAGGAAAAAAATAATCGGCTCCGAGATTCCGAGAATTTTAGAACCTCCGACTCGAACTCCTTCACCCCACCCCACCCTTCACCCCAAAACAAGACTCCATGACTAGAACTCCACTCCGCAACCATGAAGAAAACACAGAATGTTTCTAAACGGGCAGGCATTTCGGCAATTGCTTAGAAAACATTTTACAGCACATGAAATAAAATGAATAAATTAACAAGTCAAACGCTTTTTTCAATTCCTACTATATTAGTGCAGACTGTCCCTGTTTAAAAACTTCAATCGTTAACAAAATACTTTTTATTTATACACTCCAGTTCAAATACATTTTTATTTGTAGTGGATGATACTTGGCGTTTTCAAATATTAATCCATTGATTGAATTTTATTTCTATTTTCCCATTTAATATTGTGATTCCGTCACATGTGTATTCGCAACTCCTGAGCTCGAATACGCTACCTTGCGGTGATTAATGATGCTAAAGAAAAAGGTAAAACATTCCATTCCACGTGTTTTCTTTTGGGGTAAATTACAAGCTTCAGACAGTTTATGGTGTAATGTAATTTCAGGAGAATAGAAAAGAAAACTTCACACAAACACGATGAAAAATTACTGTCATTCACAAAGCGTCAAAGCAAGTTAAAAGTTACGGCATTTGTTTGTTTTACCTTTTTCGTCCGCCATTAGACAGTGGCTGCAGCGCCCCTATTGTTTATTGGAGTTGCGAATTCAAATTTATATTAATTGTAATAATTTAATGAAAAGTAACTAAAATAAAACATTCTTTATTGACCCAAGTAGTAGTTGACATATTTATTTATTTTAAAATTTGCTTATTACTTTTTTTTTTTTTTTTAAATCTACGTATCAGCTACACAGAGCGAGATAATGATTTTGAAATTGTTCCACAATAAACTAACTTTTTTCATTTAATTTCAAATTCATTAAAGAAATGAAAAGTTTTACGGAAAAAAATTAAATGGTGGGAAGGGGGGAGCTAGCTTTCAGAATTTGCACCAAGTTTTCACACAAGAAATCGACGTAATTGAATATGAAATGACCTTTTTCTTTCGGATTCCTTTTTTCTCTTGAGAAATAAATAACCCTCTGTTGAAATAGCATTCTTTTATGCAAAATTACGGTTTTTGTGATTCTATTTAATGTTTAATACTAAATCATTCTAAACGCCTCACTGTCGTTAATATGACAAATAATTATACGGTTTCGCAATGAGAGCCGTTTCTGATCCTATTATTATTGTGCTGCCATGACAACGATATTGGAGCATTGTCCGGATTATTTATGTTCATTCAGATCTGGTCAACGGCAAGGTTTTAAACATGTTTTTGAAGGCCATTTTATTTCCCCTTTTTGAGGATAAAGGGAAGAATTTAGAGAAATGTAAATGCATCTCTTTGTAATTGTGTGCTCGTGTTTTTTTTTTTTTGAGCTCTTGTTTATTTCTTGGAATACCATTAGAAACAAAAAGCGTTCGTATCTACCCAAAGTGAAGTTTGGAAACTTTTTATTTTGTACTTGCAAGAACGGATACACAAGGGAGGGGCGATCGCCTTTCCCTTGAGGGGCCCTGCCCCGGCAGTTTTTTCCGAATTGAGGTCCTAAAAACGAATCTCTGATATCAAGTTAATGAAAGAAATCAGGCTCGAATCTTCTTCATAGAAACTTTTTGAAATAGAAGTTTCAAAAAGGCAATTTTTGACGATCTTTGATGATATTAGGAGAAGGTGTCCCCGGCTTCCCCGCGGCATTTTTCAAAACTTAAGTCTTAAATACGCGATTGTCAACATCTGTCTGTGTTGGAAGAAAAAATGGGTTCAGCGACTTTTCTCCGGTAATTTTTGGAACTTTTTTCCCAAAGTACGCAAATTTCGAAAACTTTTGATGAGGTTAGGGGGAGGGGGTTCACAACATTCCGAAATATCGCGAAATTGAATAATTGTTACGCAATTTTGGAATACCGCTATCAATGGAAAAGGAAAGAAATAATTTCGGGGACCTCTTAGCATAAATCTCTATATTTTAGTTGTTTTAAATACAGATGATGTGCCTCTCCCTCCCGCCTGCAGCAGTAAATCAAATACGTAGTGAGCATGGGCGCCCATATACAAAATTGTAAGGGGGGGGGGCTCAGAAATATTAACCAGGGTTTAGCAGAATATTTTCCCCATGGGGGCAGATTTCAGGACAGATGAGAGTCATTAAAATTTGACATTTTTAAATATTTATTCATTAACTAGTGGTACTCGCACGGCTTCGCCCGTAATAGAAAAATTAAAATGTATTTTGGTTCGCCTGTATATTTACAAATAATGTATGGTGAATTTTCTCGCCAATTGGCTTGTACCCACGTTACGGTTGCACGTTATGATAATTTCTTATATCGCCAATTGGCTTGTGTCCATGTTACGGTTCCACGTTATGATAATTTCGTAATTTTCTCGAAATGAGACTCCAATTTTAGGAACAAAACTATGATAAGAGTTTTGTTCTTAAAATTGGAATAGAAAAAGAGCCACATCGAATTTTCGAAAAATCGCATCGAGGTGCACACTAGGGTGGGCCGAAATAAGCCGAAAATTTTTTTTTTTTCGAAATCAATTTTTGGATAGCGCGCAAAAGTTGCGTAGTGAGCTAGTTAGCACTCACAAAAAATTTCTTGGATATTAAAAAATATCTAGCCGGCGCTATTTGACACTGAAAAACCGAAAAAAAAGAGAAAAATGAATTTTTGTCGAAATTTTTTTAAAAAAACTAAATTCCAAATATTTTGCTGGAATGCACCGAAAATGTTATATAATGAGCCAGTTCGAGCCCATAAAATGTTTCATTAAATTTTAATGAGCATTTAACCGCTCCTTTCCGACATCAAAAATTGGAGAGAAATGAAAAAATATTGAATTTCTTTAAAAACCAATGTGAAAATTATTTTTCAAAATTAAATCATAGACTAATTAATTAAATAGCACCATTAATCATAGTAATTATTATCACACAATAGCATCATACATTTTCGAGAACTACATATATAGATAATAAAATTTTAAAAAAGAAATCTTCAAATTTGATTTATAATACCTCATGCATAATGAATATTATTTTTTGGAACAATATTGTCCCTTGTTATCAAAGATGGAAATTCTTTCCTAGCTTGAAGTTTAGCACGAATGTATCCATCTCGTGCAGTTTCACCACGAACTTTTATTGCAGCTTCGGTTATTAGTTTCACACAATGTTTCACAGCTTGCGTGTGACAGGGAAATTTCTCGAAAGTAAACTCTGTAGAATGTTCTTTGCACATTTCTTTCCATTGTTGGTCTTTTAGATGCATTGTAAGAGGTTGCTCTGTTACAACACAGTTTGCCCATCAACTAAATCAACATAATCAACGGCTTCAAAATTGAGTTTAGGACGCTCAAAAAATCATACACCATCCGAGCTCTTCGTCTTCTTATTTCTAGAGTTCAGAATGCGCCTAACAGCTAATTCCCGAATGAATTTTCTTGAGTCAAACAACATTGTCAACAGTAGCTGTTCAGGATGAGCGAAATATGCATTACTTGAGAGAACTTTGAAAATTATCTCCTTAACGTTGTCTGGAAACTGCCTTGCAAGAGAAATCATTTTCCAAAAATGTTGGGCGCGGTACTGGCAGTTCGGTTTCATTTTTATTTCAAACCACATTGGAGCATAAACTAAAATTACATACTTTACAAGCATTGTAAAGTTTTCTGATGGAGTTGGAGTGCCTATATACAAGCGTAACAAACGGTTTGTAGTTGTCAGCCATCGCGCATGACTGACTGAGTTTGCCTGGGCTACTGTCAGCCACGCTTGAAGGACAACTACCATCTTTTACGGCAAGACAGATTCTATACAAATATTGTTGTTCAGTACTTAAATTTTTTATATCTTCCATGTCCAAAACCATGGAATATGTTGATAAAATTGATTGCAGTCAATTTTATCAAATTTGACCACCGGATTTTTTTCACAATCTCTAAAAAGTTGTTCGATAGCTCCAGAATATGAATGTGGCCACTTTGTGCAACCGTCCAATTCCAGTATAAGATGCATAAATGGCAACTCATTGTGGACATTGGACAATAGAGAAGACCCCTTTAATTGCTTAATTCCCAGCTGTGGTGGTGTAGAATTACAGCATTTCTTGTCGGGGGGTTTTGTCTCTTAAGTGGGTCATAAAGTCGAGAGGAAGAAATTGCTTGAGAAAAAGAATACTTGCGTTCAATTCATTAATCAGTTTAAAGGACTTCAGAGGATTCACATTTTTTTTAATACTCAAGGGCTCTATTTGTCAAATATATATAAAATAGTTATAAAATAATCTTAGGAATAATAGAAGTAGTTGAGCGCCGTTTATTATCCAGGAGAAACAATTGGACCCGAAGATTAAAAAATTAGCATCTTATGTAACTATTTTTTTTTGAGTGTGTGCATTTTTAAAAATTGGCGTACAAATGTCGCATAAAATTGATTGAATTTTCACTGTTTTTTCTAAGTAACGTATTGCGTAACATTTCAGTACTTACGTATTTCGAAACTACTTTTAATTTTTTTTTTTTTCATTTTTCCAATGCTTCAGTCTTAAAGGAGCGTAGCTAAATATTCTACGAAATGTATAAAAGTCTTTGAGGATTTCAACTAATTCACTGACAGATACTTCTAATGTTTGCTGAAAATAGCTTCAAACTTTTATTTTCGACCCCCCCCCCCTTTTTTTTTTTTGAAAAAGGTGCATTTTTGTCCTTTTTTTTCAGTTTTTCGAGGTCAAATAGCGCCGGCTAAATATTAAACAAATTTAGCGAAATTTTTTATGGGTAATAACAGGCCCCTATAGCAACTTTTCCGCACTATCCAAAAACAGATTTCCAAAAAAAGTTTTTCCGGCCCACCCTAGTGCACACCCCCATGCTACAAACTAACTTTGTGCCAAATTTCATGAAAATCGGCCGAACGGTCTAGGCGCTATGCGCGTCACAGAGATCCAGACATCCCGACATCCTCCGGACACCAGACATCCTCCTGACATCCAGACAGAGAGACTTTCAGCTTTATTATTAGTAACTAGTGGCACCCGCACGGCTTTGCCCGTAATAGAAAAATTAAAAGGTCTTTTGGTTCGCCTGTATATTTACAAATAATGCATGGTGAATTTTCTCGCCAATTGGCTTGTACCCACGTTACGGTTCCACGTTATGATAATTTCGTAATTTATCATAGTTTTTTTTCTTAAAATTGGAATAGAAAAAGAACCACATCGAATTTTCGAAAAATCGCTTCGAGGTGCACACCCCCATGCTACATACTAACTTTGTGCTAAATTTCATGAAAATCGGCAGAACGGTTTAGGCGCTATGCGCGTCACAGACATCCTACAGACATCCAGACATCCTCCGTACAGAGAGACTTTCTGCTTTATTATTAGTAACTAGTAGTACCCGCACGACTTTGCCCGTAATAGAAAAATTAAAAGGTCTTTTGGTTCGCCTGTATATTTACAAATTATGTATGGTGAATTTTCTCGCCAATTGGCTTGTACCCATGTTACGGTTCCACGTTATGATAATTTCGTATCTCGCCAATTGGCTTGTGCCCATGTTACGGTTCCACGTTATGATAATTTCGTAATTTACTCGTCCATCTTACGATATTTTTGTTCTTAAAATTGAAATAGAAAAAGAACCACATCGAATTTTCGAAAAATCGCTTCGAGGTGCACACCCCCATGCTGCAAACTAACTTTGTGCCAAATTTCATGAAAATCGGCCGAACGGTCTAGGTGCTATGCGCGTCACAGACATCCTCCAGACATCCTCCGGACAGAAAGACTTCCAGCTTTATTATTAGTAAAGAAGATGGCTGGAGAAGAAATATTTTTATATTTTTGCAAAGAAACAAGTACTAAAAGCAAGGAAGTCCTAATTTCCAAAGGGGGGGGGGTCGAGCCCTCCTTTCCCCCCTATATGGGCGCCCTTGGTAGTGAGAGATCAGGTAAAGAACAATCTCCCCCCCCCCCCCCGCTTGAAGAATTTCTGGATCCGTCCTTGTATACTTGATATATTATTACGATCTAAATATGAAGTGGAGAGCATACAATATTTGCAAATGTTTCAAAATTTTCTTAGTTTGATGAAAAAAGAGTTGGGTTGAAGACAGAACCTTTGACCACAGTTTTTTTCTTGTATTGTAATGGAACCTGTTCTATTTTTTACTGTACCGGTTGAAAAGTTTAAAATTAGAACAGTTGCTTGACGACTGAACTGAATATATTCCCTAATGCATTTTGAATTTTGAAGAAAAAAATACAATTTATTACAGTTCTAAAAATTGGATTTATTACGCATATCAAAATTGAACAAATACTTACTAGACCAACGTTTCTTGAATTGTGTTCCGCGACACCCCGGAGTCAAACGAAGATCAATCAAGAGTTCCGCGTTATTTTTTAGAATTCAAAATAGTAAATTAAAAAAATCAGTTAACAGCAGAGAAAATATCAAAATGAATTTTGAGATATAAACTCAATTCTTACAAATGTATGCGAAATGTTTCTTGGAATGACATCCAGTAATTAAAAAAACAAAGTGTTAGTTTTGATGACATAATTATAATTATTTGGAATACTTCTCATTTTTATTGCAAGATAGCCATTTTTGAATGTTGCATTCATATATACTGCTGGAGATAAACCAGGGGTTCCGTGAAAAAGTGGATAGTAAAAAGGGTTCCACTTATCAAAGAAATTAAGAAACGCTGATCTAGACTATTTAAAATAAATATAGAAATAAGTAAATTTATGATAATTATAATTTTAAAAAAAGAAAGAAAGAAGGCCCTCTTAAATATAATGACGTAGCTCCTGAACTAGTTCTAAATTCTCATTAACTGTTCGATCCGGTGATGGTGCTGCCATCTATCGGTATATAAAATAATGGAGGCAAGGCACTTAGTATGCAGTCCTCGACATAAATACAGTTGTAGTCAGTTGTGACTCTGAATAGGAATATAATGACTTAAGCCTCTTTTTTAAAAAGTTGTGTTTTTTGCTGTGTTCACACGAGGCAACAGTTGGGTATGCTCTTTGCAACTCCTCACTGAGAAATTTCGAAATGACGGACCTGAATTCCACATTTGTATTTAAGATTTCTTTCATTTGCAATATTGCATAGAATTTTATGATGAAAGAAGAATACTTTCAACAACTTAAAGAATAGAAAAAAAAGACAACTTTTTTTTTTTTGAGTAAAATTTATCTCATAACCTTACCAAAGAGAGCGCACAGGGCCTAATAGTTTTTTTTAAAGTCAAATGTACTAAAAAAATGGAAGTGGGCAAGCGTTTCAAGGTGTAAAAATACTCCTTGGCGTTTTTTTAGAAGAGTGAAATTCTTTTGAAACTGAAATACATGCAAACAATGAAAACCGCAAGAATAATCAATTCTAACAAAAAAAAAAAAAAAAAGAACCCTTTATTTTTGGTGGATTAAGCGGAAAATAGCGGAGAAAGAAGCGATGTTTCCACTTCATCTACAAACTAGCTGCGTTGCCAGGCTTTGCCCGGTCTACCTTGAAAATAAAAATTGTGTCAAGTGATGTATATTCAACAATCAGGCGTAAAAAATAAATAAAAATAAGCATCATGATTTCTCTTCCAAACAATGACGACATAAATTAAAATACTTTTAAGAAATTAAGTCCAGAAAGATGAATTTAAAATGCGTAACCATGGAAACACAAAATAAAATAAGTTTAAGGATTTAAAATGCGAAAGAAAATGGTTCACAATTTGAATTGAATCGATATTTCTTAAACTTGATTTAAAAAGGCTTGTAACTTTTTTTCCTTTCGAGATAAAAGCTTATTTTTTCGACCATAGGTCGAGTTAGATCTGGAGTAAAATAGGTCACTTTTTCCAATGGCGTCAAAAAGAAAGGTGTGGGACAATTCCTTCACTTTTTATTGATTTATTTAATGAAGAAAGTAGTGTCTAAATTTCAGCTAAGCCTAAAAAAATTCGAACTAAAAACGCAAATAACTCCCGCCGTAAGAAAGTTAGAACATTGAAACAAATTGCGTAGAACGCGGAAAATTCAACCCTTTCTAACGATATGTAATATTAATATGTGCAAGTAATTTTTCACCCCCAAAGTTGAGAATTTATGTGAAAATTGGACGTAAAATGGAATAAAAAAAGAACTATTCATCGAATTTTATTCGAACTGATCTGCAAACCTTTTCAGGACTTAAAGGGACGAACTGTGAAAATTTCAGCGCAATCGGCCGGGTAGTTCTCGAGTTTTGCGAGTTCAAACACACAGACGCTTTTTGGAGACTTCATTTTATACTATGTAGAGATGTTGCACAATTTTCATGTCGCGTTTTCTAACCGTTGAGATGTTACTAAGTTCTGAGTTTTTTTTCCTATCATTACTATAAATCACAAATATTATTGATCAGGCCCGTGTCCAGATTTTCATAAAGGGAGGGGTTTTAATCTTACCAGTGGAGGGGGGGGGGGAGAATTCAACCACCTTACAGCTTTTAGTTTTACGAGAAATTGCCGATCCCAGTACGGCGTTTATTCACTTGTAAGGACTGCTGTATTCTTGAAGGATACTTCTAGCTGTACAAGTTACCAAAGTATTCCTTCGTTTCACAGATTCGCTTTAATCAAACTTTGCTTGCTTCTTTTTAATTAAATCTGTTTACTATGTAGTATATGGCAATGAGTATTAAAAACTCTTCACAAATTCTTTTATAATGTTTGTAGAATGTATATCAGGTTGTTATGTTCTGAAATAGTGCTTAATAAACTAAACAAGAAAGAGCTCTTTGCAGATGCAAATTACATAGCCAAGCACAATCACTAATGCATCTTCATAGATGTAACATATGCCAAATTCACCATAAGCTCCTTACAATAAGCAATATTCTTTCTTTGCATTAGTAGATCATTCAGCGGTTCGTCCGCCATATTTTTTCCGAAATATTACATCAGTTTGTAAGGCTTTAGCAGTTGTAAATCGCAAAAAAACTTCAGAGAGAAAATTAAAATAAAATAAAAACGCTGAACGCAAACTTTCTCATTAAAGTAAATTTAAGTCAAACATACATTTTTTATTATACTCGACGGATTTTCTTCATTTTGCTTATTTTTTCCCCAAGGGAGGGGTTTAACCCCTAAAACCCTCCCCTTGGACACGGCACTGTTATTGATGTTATTATTTTATCAAATTATCCTAGACGATTCTCTAGCATGAAAGACGAGAGTTTTTTTTTCCTCTTCCGAAACCGATATAAGGAGGACATCACGTACCCTACGATACTGTTCCAAAATCAAGGTTTCAGAACAAAAGATATCCTTTTATTTTTGCGAAGAAAAACACAACCAAAAAATATCAAAAGGAAGAGACCGAGTATAAGAGTCTAGTGCGAGTTCTAAAATCGTCGTCAGAACCTGGACTCCAGCCAGATAACCTCCCACCTTCTGGGAAGTCGGTGATTCCTCCCTGAGTATGGTTACTGGAATCGCGCGGAATGAAAACAGACTAGAATCCGTCGCCAAGTTGGCGCCCATTTCTGTTGTTGACAAGGGGCGAGGGTGAGAATTGCCGGTTACTGTAATGAAATTTTCCTACAATTTTTTAATTTTTTTTTGTTTATCGTGTGGGTACATGTATTTACATTTGAGGGAGAAGAATTTAATTTTTTAAATTCGTTATTTTTTCAATATTTTTTACTACACTATTCACATGCTCTGAGCCCTCTAATTTTGACTTAGAGAAATTATCATTTTTGCATGTTCTGAGCGGGTTTTTGAAAATGTTTTTTCGTAGAATTTTGTAAGTGTATGCACCTTTTGCCCCTTCCCCCTTTTTAGAAAATTTTTAAATGCTTGCAAGGACACCCATGTAGGAGGGGGGGGGGGGCAAATAAGGGCTCCAGCCCCCCCCCCCCCCAAGAAATTAAAACTTCCTTGCTTTCAGTACTTTTTTCTTTGCAAAAATGTAAAACATTTCTTCTTCAGCCATTAATTAATAATTTATTAAAAATGTCAAACTTCAAAAATTCTAATCTGTACTGAAATTGGTTTCTATGGGGAAAATATCTGAGCCCGCCTTAAAATCAGGGTTGTTTGGTTTAAACCATGGTTTAATGTTGGTTTTATGAAGTTTTTTTTCTTGGATCTTCATTATATTTTATCTTAACCCGCATCACAACCACTTCTTGAAGTATTTCGTATCATAAAGGGTCTATATATACATGCATACTAATATGTTAATCAATTCAAACATTTCAATCAATATTTCCCTGCAGAAAGCTATTTTAATTATTTAATTTAGTTACACGATTTTGTTCTTGTCTCTTTAATTAATCAAGAAATTAGGTATAATGTGACTATTGAATAACTGTTAATTACATGGAACGTTAATTACCTTCCGAAAATTAATTGTTTTTCTCGCAAATAGTATATAAACAAAAAAAAAAAAAAAAAAAAAAAAAAAAAAAAAAAAAAAAACCGGTTTAAACCAAAAAAACCTGGTTTAAACCAAAAAACCGGTTTTTTACCAACCCTGCTTAAAATGTTGCATATGGGCGCCCATGAATGCCGGGCCTACATTATCAACTTAACAAGGCACCCCAAACTCGATTTGTTTTGGAAGGGGGAGAGTTTATATTTAACTGGATGAAACTCTAAATTTACCGAATGATAGGATACAAACATGCACGCGTTTAATGAGAAGAGTCATTAGGCATCAAAACGAAGGGAAAAAATAACTCTTCCAAAGCTGTCTACGAATTTGCCGTGTAAAGAAAATTTTTGAGAAGTTTCAATGACCTTCATTCGGGCCGTCTCCGGGTATTCGGTCAGTTCACCGAATACTCGGCCGAATTTCAACTGTGTATTTGGCCAATGGTCAGTAGTTGTAAAAATTAAAAACAGGTCAAGTACGAAGGAAAACAAAGAATTTTAAATTGATAAAGCATGTATTCAAATATAAATGTATAGTATGCAAACATTTACTAACTACCAACTCATAAAACTATAACGGTATTACATATAAAAGTTTTAAAAAAAAATAAATTAAAAAAAATGAATTTGAATTTTGACATTTGGAATTCAAATTATGTTTTTCGCAATTCCGAGTGTGTGTGTATGTGTAGGTGTCTGTATGTATGCTTGTGTAAAGGTGTCTGTATGTATGTGTAGGAGTCTGTATGTATGCGTGTGTGTGTATGTGTTTGAGTGTGTGTATGTGTTTGTGTGTGTATGTGTATGTATGTGTGTAGGTGTATGTATGTGTATATAGGTGTATGTATGTGTGTATAGGTGCATGTATGTGTGTATAGGTGTATGTATGTGTGTATAGGTGTATGTATGTGTGTGTGTATGTATGCGTGTAAGTGTAGGATATTGACGCAACCTGGAGACGGTTTTCGCTATAGAAGCAGCATCGTGAGGCGGCCGGTCGACGATAATAAAATCATAGCATATCAAAACAGGCAAATGAAAGCAATAAGCAATCGTGACTGCTCAAAAAAGAAAAAAAAAAAAAAAAAAAATTGAATTTTGACATCTTGAATTCAAATTATGTTTTTCGAAATCACGAGTGTGTGTATGTAGGCGTGTGTGTTTGTGTGTGTGGGGTATGTGTGTTTGTGTGTAGGGGGTATGTGCATGTGTGTGTAGGCATATGTGTTTGTGTCTGTATGCAGGCGTGAATGTGTGGGTAATTGTTGTGTGTGTATATGTAGGTGTCTGTGTGTATGTGTGTGTATGTGTTTGTGTTTGTGTGTGTGTATGTGTGTGTGTATGTGTGTGTGTGTGTGCGTGTATGTATGCGCGTGTGTGTAGGACATGGATGAAACCTGGAGACGGCTTTCGCTATAGGTGCAGCATCGTGAGGAGCCGGTCGACGGCGATGGTGCGGAGGGTGGCGGTGGGAAAATAAAATGATTGGACATCAAAAACAGTCAAGTGAGAACAATAAGCAATCGTGATTGCTCAAAAAAAGAAAAATACTCTACAGGTAAAATAAATGTAAAATATAGCTATATACTCGTCATTTCTTTCAATGTTTTAAAGATTTTTAAGCATTTGTTTTTTTTTTTTTAACATACAAAGGTTAGAGAATATGAAACGTATAAGCTAATCAAAATTGTTTTCTCCTAGTATGTTGCTGGTTGTTACTTTTGTATTTGGCTTTTAATTTTGAAGTGGAAATATGTGGGAATGTGGGGCATAATGTTTTAAATGACATACAATAAGATTCTATTGATTTAAAGTATTTAAAAAAATTCTTCGAAAACGAGAGAAAAAAAGCGAAAATCATTATTGGTTAAAATTTAGGTACTTTTTACAAACATTTAAAACAAAATGTAGTTCTTCCTCAAATGACGTCACCCGGCGTTGCCGTCGCATTTTCTTCCACTTTGTTTCAGCTACATATCTGATACTGCAACAATCTGGTTATTTTTCATAACGCCCGACTCAGATTATTTGCTTCTAACCCCCTCTCCCCTCCCCCAGCATGATGCCTGCACTGATGGGTATCAGCTGGCGATGATAAAACCGTCAACAAGTTTTCATATCTGCTTATGCCGACCGCAAAGATAACGAAGTCTTTCTCTGCAGATGTAAAAATCAAATAGTAATTCTGGAAAAAAGTTTTCGGAAAGAAAAAAATGCGCAGTTCGATTGTTACGTCAAATCTCGTGGACTTCGCACCATCGGATCAATCTGCAGGAGGTAAATACGAGACGCTCTCCCTTTATCAGTGACGAATTATCTTTTGATGCGAGGCGTGCCAGGCGCCTCGACACAATGATGAGACTGAATTTAGATTCAGTGATTCATGATGGCAAGATGGAGACAGAGGAGGAGCAGGGCCGTCCGAAGAGACAACGACGCCCGGGGGAAATACTTTCAGCCCCCCCCCCCCACACATGCAGAAATTAAGTTGGTTATAAAATACTTCAGTACTAAGATGACCATTGTGTGCTTCTCTTAAAGTCAAAAAAACTCAGGTTAACAGTTTGCTGTGCGCATAATGGAAAAGTACCCAATATTTTCATATTTTAATTGTTGATAAGTAAAGATTTAAATTATTACATAATTGAACATGTTATCTTTGTATATCAAAAAAGACAGGAATAATATTTTGTGTGTTAGCATTTTGAAAATTATTTAAGAAAAATACTTAATAAAAGTGAAAAAAAACTAAAATAAAAGTGAAAAAAAAAACTGAATTGTAATGCAGCAAAAGCTCAGTTTACGGCGGTGGCGCCCTCTCATGTCTTGGCGCCCGGGGCGATCGCCCCCCTCTTCGGACGGCCCTGAGGAGGGGCACACCATTGAGGATTTCTCGTGATTAAGCTGTCCATAATGATGTGACATTTTTTTCCAGCTTACTTGACCCCCTTTCAGGGTTCATACTCAATTTCAGAAATAAAATGAAGGAGTTTTGGAGGAGTAAAATGAGATTTTGAAGGAGTACTAATGGGCTATCATTAAATGATGTCACAGTTTTTTCAACATATTTGACCCACTTCCCCCTTTATCACAAAGTGTCACACTTCACGCAATTCCTCCTCTTGTCACATGTCATAAAGGGTGTCCCAAAATTAACGCAAGATTTGAATCTGCCACCATTTTTTCCATAAATTGTTGGCAGCCATGAAAAAAGAACAATTTGACAGTTGAGAGTTTAGGGTTAGTAAAAATGGTGTGTTATTGTACCATACAGCTAGAGAGAGTGAAACATTTCAATGACTGCATAAGGCATTTCCTGGTCGCGTACTCTCTCATTTCGGTCATCAGAATTGGCACTCTAGATCGTGTGATTTAACATTTTTAAATTTCTTCTTATGGGGTTATTTGAATTCAAAGGTCTATGTCAACAAGCCCGTGCATTAACGTGTTGCGATACCGAGCGCCAATAACAGTAACTGCTTGACCAGCCTCAACTTTCATTATTTTTGAAACAATTGTTCAATAATGAAAGCGCGTTATTGTATCGTATAACGCTCCATTTTTGATTACCCTAAACTCTCAGCTGTCAAATTGTTCTTTTTTCAGGTTTGCCAACCATTTATTGCAAAAATGGCGGCAAATTCAAATCTTGCGTTAATTTTGGGACACCCTTTATTTTTAATAAACCTTATTACAATAACCGTGTGATGTCACTTTTTGTCACCCTCTCTCTTCCCCTTGTCACAATTTCATGAACCCGTCTCCTCCTCAAGGCATGACATCACGTGGATGACCCTTTTTACAATATCATTACTGCTATTTACTAAACAATTGTTTTTTTTAACACAATCACTTAATATAGTACATCTACTTATGTAGTTTTAAATATTCAAATAACAATTAAACAACCTGACTTTTGCTGCTGAGAGTGTGGTGAAGAGAAAAATCTTATACATATAAAATCTGAGTATCTATCTATCTATCTATCTATCTATGTCCAAGCTTCTTCTCCCGAACGACAGTGAACTGACCATCGAACCAGGTATCGATGGATTCGTCATCTTCCCGTCTTCATGTTTGGCTATTTAACATAATCCTCCGATAATAATTAGCGGAGATAGCAATTAAAAACTATTAATTATGACTCTTAGATTTCAAAATCAAATCCCTATTTTTCGAAGGCTTTCCTCCATTCAAATTATTATTCAGTGCTTCATCTCAACTTTCCATAACAATGCTTTCATTAAAATGTATAGCGGGTGAAGAAAATCATTGAGATGAAAGATCTGTTGCCATTTTTTTTCTCGAATATGAACAGGTAAAATTCTTGTTTTTATTTTGAGGCTTTTCCTGTAATCAGGGGATTTAAAATGTTTACTTTTTGGGGTTTTCCGCAATCTGCCGCAAAATTTCAGTGACTTTTTTTTTTGGTTCAAGCCTGATTGTTAAATACGCGTCACATGACATAACTTTCATTTTCGAGGAGGACCGTGCACGTCGTAAAGTAAATGAGTGATTTACAAGTTATTTGAGTTCTTTGAGGGTTTGTACCTGGAAAACGGATTGATGTAATTCTTGTACGACCATGTGGATAGAATCCATCCAAATATTTATCTGAGTGGTATGTTGCATTAATAAACACCCGGGCAACGCCGGGTAGTAGACTATTTTATGTAAAAAGCGGATTGTTATTGTGCATAAATATTTCCGATATAGTCTATCAGATGTAATTCAGTTTAACGTGAGTAAAGATTATAGTTGATAATGCATATATTTTCCCCTTTTGTGCTGACTGAAAATGTACTCATAACTTGTATCATTGATAACGATTATTAACGTTGATGAGGTGTTTTGGCAAAAATATGTTTTACTGGTGTTTTGCAAACCTTGCTTTACGCGCATTTATTTATTCCTTAACGCGTTAGAAACTAGTGTCAGTGTACTACAAAAGCATCAACTGGACTGCTCTTACATTTTTTAGGTAGCCCGTGCAACGCCGGGCACGCAGCTAGTCTTATACATATAAAATCTGAGTATCTATCTATCTATCTATCTATGTCCAAGCTTCTTCTCCCGAACGACAGTGAACTGACCATCGAACCAGGTATCGATGGATTCGTCATCTTCCCGTCTTCATGTTTGGCTATTTAACAAAATCCTCCGATAATAATTAGCGGAGATATCAATTAAAAACTATTAATTATGACTCTTAGATTTCAAAATCAAATCCCTATTTTTCGAAGGCTTTCCTCCATTTAAATTATTATTCAGTGCTTCATCTCAACTTTCCGCAACAATACTTTTATTAAAATGTATGTGAGCGTGAAGAAAATCATTGAGATGAAAGATCTGTTGCCATTTTTTTTCTCGAATATGCTCAGGTAAAATTCTTGTTTTTGTTTTGAGGCTTTTCCTGTAATCAGGGTGTTTAAGTTGTTTACTTTTCGATTATTTTGCCGTAATCTGCAGCAAAATTTTGCTGTTTTTTTTTTGTTCAAGCCTGATTGTTAAATACGCGTCACATGACATAACTTTCATTTTCGAGGAGGACCGTGCACGTCGTAAAGTAAATGAGTGATTTACAAGTTATTTGAGTTCTTTGAGGGTTTGTACCTGGAAAACGGATTGATGTAATTCTTGTACGACCATGTGGATAGAATCCATCCAAATATTTATCTGAGTGGTATGTTGCATTAATAAACACCCGGGCAACGCCGGGTAGTAGACTATTTTATGTAAAAAGCGGATTGTTATTGTGCATAAATATTTCCGATATAGTCTATCAGATGTAATTCAGTTTAACGTGAGTAAAGATTATAGTTGATAATGCATATATTTTCCCCTTTCGTGCTGACTGAAAATGTACTCATAACTTGTATCATTGATAACGATTATTAACGTTGATGAGGTGTTTTGGCAAAAATATGTTTTACTGGTGTTTTGCAAACCTTGCTTTACGCGCATTTATTTATTCCTTAACGCGTTAGAAACTAGTGTCAGTGTACTACAAAAGCATCAACTGGACTGCTCTTACATTTTTTAGGTAGCCCGTGCAACGCCGGGCACGCAGCTAGTCTTATACACATAAAATCTGAGTATCTATCTATCTATCTATGTCCAAGCTTCTTCTCCCGAACGACAGTGAACTGACCATCGAACCAGGTATCGATGGATTCGTAATCCTCTCGTCTTCATGTTTGGCTATTTAACATAATTCTCCGATAATAATTAGCGGAGATATCAATTAAAAACTTTTAATTATGACTCTTAGATTTCAAAATCAAATCACTATTTTTCGAAGGCTTTCCTCCATTCAAATTATTATTCAGTGCTTCAACTCAACTTTCCGGATGAACGCTTTTATTAAAATTTACAGCGTGAAGAAAATCATTGAAAAGAAACATCTGTTGCAATTTTTTTTCTCGAATATAAAGAAATAAAATTAGGCTTTTGTTTTAAGGCTTTTCCTGTAATCAGGGTGTTTAAGTTGTTTACTTTTCGATTATTTTGCCGTAATCTGCAGCAAAATTTTGCTGTTTTTTTTTTTTTTTTGTTCAAGCCTGATTGTTAAATACGCGTCACATGACATAACTTTCATTTTCGAGGAGGACCGTGCACGTCGTAAAGTAAATGAGTGATTTACAAGTTATTTGAGTTCTTTGAGGGTTTGTACCTGGAAAACGGATTGATGTAATTCTTGTACGACCATGTGGATAGAATCCATCCAAATATTTATCTGAGTGGTATGTTGCATTAATAAACACCCGGGCAACGCCGGGTAGTAGACTATTTTATGTAAAAAGCGGATTGTTATTGTGCATAAATATTTCCGATATAGTCTATCAGATGTAATTCAGTTTAACTTGAGTAAAGATTATAGTTGATAATGCATATATTTTCCCCTTTTGTGCTGACTGAAAATGTACTCATAACTTGTATCATTGATAACGATTATTAACGTTGATGAGGTGTTTTGGCAAAAATATGTTTTACTGGTGTTTTGCAAACCTTGCTTTACGCGCATTTATTTATTCCTTAACGCGTTAGAAACTAGTGTCAGTGTACTATAAAAGCATCAACTGGACTGCTCTTACATTTTTTAGGTAGTCCGTGCAACGCCGGGCACGCAGCTAGTAATATTCATAAAAATTGAAAAAATAGCCAAGCACCATTTAAGCATGTTTTACTTCACTTATGAAATGTCTTCATCATCTAATCATAGTTTCACCTTCAACTTTTGACTTAACTATGATGAATTTGTAAATCACATGTTTATTTAAAATAAATAAATGCACGAAATTAACATTAAAATCGCTGTTGTGACGAAGTTAGTTGTCAATCAAAGTATTATAAGTTACTGTCATACAGGAAGATTACGAAGTCTTGAACTAAAAAAGAAGGAGTTTTGAAAGAGTTAAAACCAAAATGAATGAGTTTGAAGGGCCCTTCAAAGAAAGAATTCCTAAATGAAGGAGTATTGGAGGAGTTTTGAAGGAGCGTACGAACCCTGTCCTTCCCCCTTGTCACTATGTGTCACACTTCACCTTACCCCCTTCTCTTGCCACATGTGACACTAATGACGTAAACATATTGTGAAAAAATGCTTTCATTTCAACCCCTTCCTCCGCCTTGTCACAAGCCCTCACGATTTCATAGACCCCTCCTCCCTCAACGTTTGACATCATTTATAAACGATCTCTATTATAAATGGGTATGTGCTATTGGGTGTAAAATACTAGAATGAGGAATTGATGCAGGGTTGCCGACCATGGAGAAACTATTTGAGGAGCATCTGTGATTGTCTGGATCTCTGTGACGCGCATAGCGTCCAGACCGTTCGGCCGATTTTCATGAAATTTGGCACAAAGTTAGTTTGTAGCATGGGGGTGAGCACCTCGAAGCGATTTTTCGAAAATTCGATGCGATTCTTTCTCTATTCCAATTTTAAGAACAAAAATATCATAAGGTGGACGAGTAAATTACGAAATTATCATAACGTGGAACCGTAACATGGGCACAAACCAAATGGCGAGATACGAACTTATCATAATGTGGAACCGTAACATGGGTACAAGCCAATTGGCGAGATACGAAATTATCATAACGTGGAACCGTAACATGGGTACAAGTCAATTGGCGAGAAAATTCACCGTACATTATTTGTAAATATACAGGCGAACCAAGAGACTTTTAATTTTTCTATTACAGGCAAAGCCGTGCGGGTACACTAGTAAATTAATAAAACAGCTTTAAACACTATGTCATGCTTTGAGTAAGCATCTTTAATTTCCCATATTTACATGCTTGTTATAATAAACTAGCAAAATATAATAAAAACAAATTTAATTTTATTAGAATCTTTGGTAAGCCTTTTCAGGAGTAAACAATCGGTTTTGAAGTTTAAAAAATCCCTCTGTTTTGCTTTGTAAACAGAAAAATTGTTAGGCCAATTAAATTTTGAGACAGTTTTTCATCTTTCCATCTTAATTCAAAGCTTTTAAATGAAAATGAGTATTCATAGTAAGCAGAATACCAGATGGCTTTTGAAGAAGATACAGCTGTTATGCAAACCATAAAGCTAGCATAAGTGCAGGATATTTCACTTTCTTTTTATTGTGAAACATATTTATTTGTGAATGACTAATTGTAATATCAGTACTTTAATACTTATTGCAGATAAACTCATTCTGAAGTGCTAATATATAGATATATTCTGAATATTAGTTTCAAAATTTGTGAAATGATCTATACAACGCAATAACCTGTATAACGCAAAAGCTCTGGTCCCAACGTGTGCGTTATAACGGTCTTCTACTGTATTGCAATTTTAAGGGGGAAATCATACATTTTTTTTTCTAAGTTTATTTTAACTTACTTCTAATATGAGCACAATCAAGAAGTTTGCATCATTAAAAAGGTATTGAAATGGAGTTTCATAATATATAAAAATCAAAAAATCGAATTTTTTGAAAGTATTTAGGGTACTGACTCCCCTTAAAATGCACGCCCAAGTTGAGGCTGTCTGGTTGTCTCATAGAAGCGCGTGGATTGCTTGCCGATCACCCCCGCGTAAAATGGAACTCTGCGTTCGACTAGGCGTGGCGAAGTGTCTTCTCATGAAAAACGCTCAATCGTTTCTTCAGAATAAGAGTCGTTCCGAAAAGAACCTTCTGTTCTCTGAATTTTCCAATATATTCTAAGAAATAATTTGTCTGCTGCCTAAAAATTTTTCCTTGCTGCTAAGGTTTTTTTTAATTTTTGTAGGTCTCGGACAATTATATCTTTATGTTTAGGGTTTATGATATAATTATGTAGCTTGCGTTTACCAAATGCATTAGTTACTACCCCTGCCCGTATGCGCACATAATGGGGCGAATATAAAAGAGCTGCAGGGGGGATATTAACCCCTTCAGACCTGATGTCCGGCATACCGGACATACACTTTAAACAGCTGCTAATCATTTAATAATTTATTTAATTAGTTGATTTTTTTTTGTAGTTGACTCTTTGCATTCTACTTATTGTAATCTGTGAAATAATTTTTCGTTTTGGGATTGACAACACTGACATATAAGGATTGAGAGATAGAGAGTGACTCATTTTTCCAACCTTGGATTTTCATCTGAAAAGCGAGGTTTTGTTCCCGTTTTTTTTAAAAATATATATAATCTTTAATTAATCGTTTCAAACGCTTATATTATGTTTTATAATTATTTGTAGAACATTTTATAATGAAGATTGTTCAGTACTTTATCGTGTTTGTTTATGAAATATTGATTTCAAAAATATAAGTCCGGAATATTGGACGTGCCATAACTCTTTTAATTTTTCCCCTACAACCTCAAAATTTTGTATATAAGATACCCTTTACTATAATACACTGTGTACCGAATATCAACATTTTTGACCCAATATTTCATAATTCCGACTGAAGGGGTTAAGAAACGACTGGTATTGTAGCTTTGGGGATTAAATATATGGTTGGAACTACAGTAGTCATTCGAATTGAATCGAGAGAGGGATCATATACAACCATGAAGAAACGAAACGACGCATTCATATTCTATGCATTCTATGTATTTGTTAGTGAATCTCCAAATCTCTCCCTTTGAAAATTTTGCCAGGCCACTGGAATCTATTGAACCTGTCTGACTTTCACAATGGCGACGCACTTCAAGCATAGTGGTTGAGAATGACTGATACCGTGTTTTCCTATTCCTATTCAGAGTCACAACTGACTACAACTGTATTTATGTCGAGGACTGCATACTAAGTGCCTTGCCTCCATTATTTTATATACCGATAGATGGCAGCACCATCACCGGATCGAACAGTTCATGAGAATTTAGAACTAGTGCAGGAGCTAATAGCTACCTGGTGCTAGCACCCCCAGAGGTATCGTTTCACTTGGAGGACATTGAGACCACGAGCATATTTAACGTCGCCCAGTCCCCTTTATGACGACGGTGGGTCTTCGACCATCGAGGTTCGAACTCAGGACCCTTCGGCCCCGAATCCGACACTTTACCGATCGGGCTACCACGGCCCTACCGTGCTTTAGAAGTGATATCATTCAGGGGCGGTTACAGAAAAATCTTTTGGAGGGGGCCCTGGAAATTAAATACCCCCCCCCCCAAATACGATGTTTCGTAAGAAAGTTTTTATGACTTTATTTTTTAATTTTTTTTCTTTGGATCCCTTCAGGCCAATGAATATACTTTTCCAAGTACATAAATATTATACACTAATATACTTTGAATGTGGATGTAAAACTTCTTAAACGTTTCAAGCCAATAAAGAACTAAACCCTGTGTATAATGTCACCGAGATGCTATGCAATGAGCGGTTTTAATTAGGAAAATTGTCATTATGTTTATAGCACGAGGGCAAGGTTATTACATAATCCCATACCTCATTTGAGCTTTTTAAATTAATTTACATTTTACTATTATATGATAAAGAAAATCATAGTCAACCAATAATTAACATTTTTAATAAAAATGTTAATCACTAATTTCATCATAGAAGAAATAATGGACGAATCATGATATTACGTTCCCTTGAATTCAAAACCAGCGAGTTAAATGTATTCTGCCACTTTGACCAACGACTCAAATGCTTCTGATTTTGCAAACAAAAATACTTTTATTCAAAATATGCTGTGTGTTTTGTGTTCTTTTTAAATAATTATATAAAAAAATTCTATACAGAAGTCAATTAAAAAATAATTTAAAAAATACTTAAATTAATTGATTCTTTTGGAGGGGGGGTCACGGTCCCCCTGAGCTCCCCCCAAAATCCGCTACTGATATCATTTAAGTTGTGTTTATGATAATCATAAATATTAAATTAATGTGGGGTTGAATGATGGAGTTAGGAGTAATTTATTATGCATCATCGAAAAGAGTGATTCATGTAATTATTATAATGATCTGTTACTTTTATGTGTGTTTTATGTACTATACATGCTTATTGTAAAGGAATTGAAAGCTGCTGAAGAAATCGTTGAGGGATTTTGTAGAGTGTAATTGATCGTTCACTTTTTTGGATCATATTGGTAGTTTAACTCCAAATTATCACCAATAGCCTTTCATCTGACCCGTATTTTTTTTTTTTTTTAAGCTTTATTTTTGTTTATGATTTCTTAAACAACTGCATAAAAATATGGATATTTTGATTTTGAAATGTTTTGCTCCACGCAGCAAAATATCCTTTTCTATGGATTATTTTGCTAATATTATTTTAAAATTTTGAAATTGTTCCGTTCTAATTTTAATGCGCATAGCTGCCTGCATTAAGTACTAAATGGGAAAGGTATAAAAAACCCTTTTCTAATAATAGTTTTTCAAACTGTTTAATTTAAAATATAATTTTGCCTAAAATATACTCGCAGAAGCATTATAAAACGTTTTAAAATAATAATATTAAATTTATTTTGGTTGAAAATTTTCCCTAATAGAATAATTTGATTTTACATTTTTTTAGCAAACAGTAAATATTTCTTTCCGTTTCTGGTGATCGTCGCGTATTTTATGATTTTTTTAGATATTCCTATTTTGGCAGCTATGCTCTTTGGAATTCAGTCGGAACAGTTAATTGTTTTGCAGTTTATTTTAACAGACTTTTAATTTTTTCTAATTACCATTTTCAGCTACTGGTGGCTGCTTAAAGAAGAAACTTGACACTGGTATCGAAATTACTCAAAATGAACCCCTCAAACAAAATTCAGCTAGCAATGATTTGGTTTTCAAAATCCAAAAGAATGAGCCTTTCGCTGTTTCTTATTCTGCTTATGAGGAAACTGAACGAGAACACGTAGAAATGTCAAAATCCCTCAACGATACTAACAAGGTTCTCCAGGCGGAGGTGAACAACAATTCAGTAAAGTTGGTTCCAGATGAAAACATAAGTACAAATATAGCCATGAAGATCTTTTTTAATGCAATTTCGAAAGAAGAGGGTTCATCATCACCGAACGAAAATGCTTCCTTTGCGAACAACGTTTCAGTATTAGTGGCGGGAAACAGGCTGAAGTCTCCAGGTAGTTGTCCACAGTCTGAAGCGAAAGATGCCCCTTTCCATTCTGGTACTTCCTCGCCACAAAAGCGCAGTAAATCTGATCCATCCTTCATCATCACCACTTCAGCCCCCTCTACATTTGTTAAATCTGCACCTCTTGTTAGCAACTCATCTGTGATAGAGAGCGAAGGCTCGAAGCAAGAAAGCAGTTCATTGCCGGACACTGCTCAAGAGAAGCTCAATTCCGAAATGTACATCACGCAAATGTCCGGTGTAACCCCGACTGCTCCAGGCATCAAAAAAGAATCGCAGCAGTTGAATTACAGGGTTTCCACCTCTGTTGTCGAAAGCAGGAACTCTTCGAAGGATTCGCAACAGCCAATCATCGAGGAGGAACAGAAATGCCACTTGCCTAGCTCAGTTTACGGTACGTCAGCTTCCAATATTGAAAAAGTGCTCACGGGTCTCCAAGTGCCAGAAACGAGCAAGGACGGGTCTGTGATGCTGGACTTTGGAAAAGTTAGCTTTCTGCAAGAAATGCTAGAAAAGAAATCCGGTGAAAGCAAAACGGCTGATTTGAGCCCTGATAAATCTCTGTGCAAAGAAGAGCCTCGCGTAGATAAGTCAAAACCGTCGTTGGAACAAAAGTTTAACCCTTCGTGTGAAAAATTTTCTTTCATTACGTCTTTCCAAAAAGATGATCGCTCCAATGTGATTACGCCAAATTGCAATAAGTTAAAATTACATATTCCTGAATTCGTGAGCACTGATGATTCTAATTCTTCGGTTTTGTCTGCTGAGTCGCAAAAAGTTGTGAAATGTCCCAAAATTACTAGTCCTCAAATTTTAGAGCAGCACATAAGCAAGATCATTTCGGAGAATGCAGCTATTGTTGAAACATTAGATCCTATGTGGTCGCGCCGTTATTTTAAGCAAAATAGTGTAAATACTTCTCCAAATTCTGATTGTGAATCGAAAAAACAAGGTATTTCCTTAAAATTAAGTAACTGTAGTGACGATAAAGCGACTAATGTGTCGGGAACCACCACTACTTCTAAATTGCAATCAGCTCTGTTAGGTGGATCTTTAACAGAGTCGCTTCACGCAACTTCAAAAGGATTATTGTCTAACAAAACCTCTTCGCCAAACGAAAAGTCATTCCCACTTTTAAATGCCTCTCCTCCTACTGTTATTCCTAGTGTTAATATGTACTCAAAGATTGTTTGTTCTGTTTCTGAAGAAGAATTGAAAGGAAGTGCCATTAAAAGTCTTTTAAGCTTGAAGCGAGGTCGGTATACAAAACGCAAAAATACGTCGACTTTGGATCAGGCCTTTTACAGTCAAAGTCCTCAAAATCCCGAAGGAAGCATTATTAAGGATTTGCTTTTAAAAAGCAAGTCTAAAGAAGAATCAAAGTTGCTTTTGGATGTGAATGACACAAACCCTATGACCTCCTCTTTTACAGTAGACGTAGAAGGTCATTCAGATAAACTTTTTCATCTCAGATGTTCTTACTGTAGTTCAGAGTTTTTAGACAAGTATAATCTTGATGTACATCTCTCTTTTTGTAGAAATTCAGGAACACAGCTGCATACTCTCAGGGATACTGCTGACAAAAGAATCAAAACCACACACGCACAAAACAAGCAGTCGCCGACTGAGTTCCAGTACAAATTTGATACGAAAGGACAAACTACTGAATCCAGATTTGAATCTATTTTAGATAACGCGAATGACGGTCCGATTTTGAAAAAACAGTTACTCTTGCCTTTATCGAAAAGTCCACCTCTGAAGAAGAGAAAAGTCTCTGACTCCGTATTATTGCCATCGTTTTTCAATGACAAGTCTCCCGAGCCAATGAATGGGAAGAGTGATATGTACAAGAGCATTTCCTCAAACTCTTTTAGTGATCTAACACTATCTCCCCACAGGGGACGATCGCAAAGTGTCCATTTGTTTGGTGGCGAAGTGCAAGTCCTAGATGGCTCTCAAACTAAAAGAATTAAAATTAAAACTAGTATTCCTGGTGCCTTTTCATCTTTGTCTAACAAGATTTCAGAAAGTTACGGCTCGAAAAAATCCACTTCGCTCGAGGAACTCGAAATGGACAAACGAGGTAGAAGTTTACCAGGCGTGATTGTCACAATTGCTCAACCCGTTCATAACTCAGGAGGTACTGTCCATTTGCCAAGTAGATCATCTTCTAGCGTATCACCAGTTGTATCGATCCCTACAAACTTTTCAGATATTTCCAAGTTGGAAAATTCTTTACGAACAGACTTCTCAGTCATCTCTTCGAATTTAGACTTGGTAAAATCTCCGAACAAGAAAAAAGAAACCACTGTTTCGCCAAGCCAACCATTTTCATTTCTTCCTGGACCTGATAGTATTTGTCCTGGTACGATAGGTTTTGAAATTCCTACGTCTCAACCTTACGGGTTAGGTGTTTCGACAATAAATTACTCGGTCAGTGAAATCTCATCTTCTTTCAAAACTGCAAAAACCAATTATTATTCTTCAATCTTTTCATCTGCACCAAAATGCTTAGAGTTGCCATTTTCTTCGTGCAATGAGAAGGAATCGGAAAGCAGTCCTGTTGTACCGACTGTCATCTTTACCCCGAGCAGTCCAACGCATTCGAAAAACGAAAATGAAGCGCCATCTTCTGAAAGCATATCACAGCCCATGAAAAAATTCCTTTCCCCAGCTAGACCAACATCACTATCTTTAAAAGAAAAACCCTTCACGATGGTGGGATCTACTTTAATTAGCCCAGAGACACCCAGGCCGAAGAAAAGTTGCATCCAACTCTATCTCAACGGCCATGCTTACACCTATTTGGGATTAAAGTGTTCCACCAGATCAACCTATTGTTGCATTTACCGTCCACAACCCATGTTCATTCTACAAGAGACCAATCCCAAACTTTCTATGTATTCAAATTGGCAGGTAGTTCCCGCAAAGGAAGAACTGTCAGGATCTACACCAGGACAGATGATTTCTTTGTATTGCTCCAAGCAGAAAAGTAACATGAAATCTGTTATGACATCGGCCAAATTAGGCGAGCCATTAATTTTCACGCACTCCAGTTATTGGACTTTCCGATCCAAAGATCAGTCAGAGAAAAATAGACTCTGTGCAACCGCTGATACTAGTCAAGCTGAAGCTGAAGAAGATTCTACAGAACATCCGCAGGTAATTTGATTCGGAAAAAATACATAAATAGTAAATAAACATTTTCCGACTGAAAACTATTTAAAATACTTTTCAGAAGTGTATTAATTAGTTTTCTCTTTCTTAAAATTCCACAGTATCTTATATATTATTAATGAAATGTCCTTAATAACTTTTTGAAGAACGGTTAAAATAGATTTACATCATTCTGAGAACGTGAAATGGGGGGGGGGGGGGGGGGCGGGGGACTCTGAGGACGGGGGTGGTGTTGGAAAGCGAGTGGTCACCGGGTCCTTACTTGAGGTTTAAAAATTGGATACAGTGGCAGAAAAAAAGAAAAAAAAAAAAAAAACCTGCTGCTTCACCCGTAGAAAAAATTAAAAAAGTATGCTCCAAAAAAAAAAAAAAAAAATTTTTTTTTCGGAATTAATTTTCATAAACTGTTCCGATTTTAGCGGGAGCCTTTGGAATTTCGGACCGATTTTCCGACTAAAATAAAAATCTTCCAATTGTGCTTTCTTGATCCCCCCCCCCTTTTTTTATACTCCTCTCGTCTTCTTTTTGAAATGAGTAAATTATCTGCCGATCTTTTCCCTGTTATCTTTGTTTGTACCGAAACTAATCCTTTCCTGTGTAATAGTTTCATTTTTTCAAAACAAGCCACCCCTTTCCTCCGCACTTTATTTTCTCCTCGTATTTCCGCTGGTATCTTCCTAGGGAAAACTTTTTAAAATATTTTCGTTGGTCACGGCTCTGTTATAATGTTCACGTTTTGCAGATTTTTGTACCCCCCTCCACTTTTTCGTCTTTACTGTATTCCCAACTTTTTCTTCCTCTCTTACTTGGGGCTAAATTAAATTCTTCTGCTTTCTGTTCACTGATAATAATAACAGAATTCGTAGTTGACCCGATATTCCTGATTTTCCGGCTGAAAATTATTTTGTTCCAAATTTTTAGTTTCTTGACATTCCTGTTTTACTAATTTTTTTTAAAATATATATTTGTTTCATTGCTTTCTCAACTAGAACACATAGTGCCGATTCTGAATCAAAAATAACCTTTTCGCCAAAAAAAAAAAAAAAATAAATAAAGCAATTAATTATCTTAGGTCGGTAATTCCAAGCTCGTCAGCTTGCGAGATCGAGCTTTTCGCTCACGTGATCGGTTGTGACGTAGAAATGTCGCAAAGTAGTATTCTAATCTACTCGAACCTAGCCGCAAGCTAAGTTCGAGTAGATTAGAATACTACTTTGCGACATTTCTACGTCACAACCGATCACGTGAGCGAGAATCTCGATCTCGCAAGCTGACGAGCTTGGAATGACCGCCCAGAATTGGTTCCATGCAAGCACCAATTTTCGATTATGCTGAAGTGCATTCATGTCTAAAATATTCTGCTATGCAATTGTTTTTTTTTTTTAATGTTATGCAGTTGTTGTTTACTTAATAAAATGCATTTGACTAGGATTATGCTCCCGCTCCTTGTTTTCTCCCCACAATGCCGACGTCAAATCCTAATGCGTGAGCTTAGGTTTTCGAGAATTCAGGAGTGCCCCCCCCCCCCTAAGAGCAAGGGTGCATCCCCCTAAATACCGCAAAGACTCCCGCCAAAAAGTGAAAAAATACCCCTCAAAACACCCTCTCCCCTAAAAATTTCAATGGCGCAGTCTGCGTTATGACAGTCCCCCTAGGTGGGCACCCCTGTGAGAACAGAAATTCAAGTTGTTCATGAAAGTTCGCGATTGGTGTTCGCTTTTTCTTTTTTATGTTACTTTTTAAACGATCCACTATTAAAATGAAATAAGAGATGACCTATTAATACATCAGAAATCACTGTTCAGTGAACTAAACAAGTTCTGTGCTCCTAATTACTTTCTAACTAATGTCTCAATCATTATCATTTTTCAAAATTTTTAATTGTAAATCTGAACAATTTCCAGGAATTCTTAAACTAAATCTTCAATACTTAAAATTGAATTTCGATAATGTCTACAAGACGTATCTATAAAAACGTTCTTTTTTGCCCGGGGGGGGGGGGGGGTTCCGATGTCGAAGTGTTTTGCTGAAAACTACATACCATGTTAGCTTTCAGTCTTTTTGCATTCAATAATTTTTTCAATTATTTTAGAAGTTACAAGCTATATTTTAATACATGCTGTCTCACATAAACTTATTTTATTTTCTATTTAAATAATTAATTTATTTTTAATATTGAATATTACTGCTGTTTCGGTTCGTATATTAACTTGATTTTAATGTCTGCTAAATTTTATACTGCAGTGATATATTTTACAAAACAGGATTTTTTAAGAGGGGCACCTTTATGTACGTAAATCGCAACAGTACTTGGAAATACAAACTTCCATCTAAAATAAAAGCATAAGTTTGTCGCAGTTGTGCTTCCCAATTTCATATAGGATTATATTAGTAATATAGTTCTTTGAGTCAGAACCTGCCAGTTTTAAGTTTTATCAAACTGCATTGTTTTTTCTTTTTAATTTTTTCAATTTTTAATTTTTTTTTCCGTTAGTGCTTTCAGTTTAATAATAAAAATTAAAACACGCATCGGTAAACTTGATTACAACATGTGATGATGAAATAGAAAGCAATACATGTAGCTTACATTGATATATGGATACAATATAAACTCCAATATGTATTTGTAAAAAAATGTACACTTCACACGTTAAAAAATAGTATAAGTGCCCTTATTTTTGTCCTGATGTATTTGTAATATTGTATTCTGATTTTTTTTTTCAAAGCCACTACGAAGTCTAAATTAAGATGGCAGTTGAAAATTATAGTAAGCCATTCCATTTGTGCAGGCTGTCTTCTTAAAATATCTGTATGAAAAATAGAAAAATCATAGATAAGAAATTTCGCAATCTTTTTAACGTACGTCCGCCATTTGTTGCCAAAGGATTTTAGAAAAAGTTACGGGAATCGCGTAATCCTATTCCCTAGCGCGAACCCTTGAGTACAATTGCTTAAAAACGCCACACCTGTTGATTTCCGGTTTTGCACTTTAATTCCTAAAGCATTCAATAATTGTGGAACAGAGAAGAGCTATTAATGTTTTTAGACCAATTTTAAATGTATTGACACGAAAGTACGTTTTCTGCTAATTTAATGTTTTTCACTTCAGAAAATTTGATTTATTTTGAAGATTCGAATGTTATTCCAATTCATGAAAGTTACGCCTCAAATATTTTGAAGGAATTTTTGGATCGGGTATGGTAAAAATCGTTTTTTTTTTTTTTACACGATTCCTTTTTCAGCTTGGACCAGGGACACCAGCACCACCGCCCACCGGCCTCTGCAGGCGCGGCTCCGAGCACTGCCTCCTAGAATCCGTTTCTCCTGGCCGATGGCGTCCATGCCCTACACACACACATGCTCATACACACACATGTACACACACATACATACACACACACACACACAAGCTTTTACACATACACACAGGTCTACGCACGCACACAAGCCTACACATGCACGCACGCCTGCACACACACACGCAACTATACACACGTAACGGCCCAGGATGAAGGGTAGGCTTGGGGGGAGAGGAGCCGTTTCTAGAAACAATAGCCCCCAAATGAGTAGGGCCTTGTCGCAACTCATGATTGCGAAAAACATAATTTGAATTCAAAGTTTCAGAATTCAAATTAGCGTTGATTGAGGGAAGTGGGGGGTCACAGGTTTTTTTTAAATTATTTATTTTTTTAATTATTTTTTTTAAAAGAAATATGCCTACATTGACACGCTGCTTATGGGAAAACTTCCTTGCTACGTCTGACCACGGATTGTATGGAAAGACAGACATCCGTTTTACAGCCGGAAATTGACGAATCTATTATTTTTTTTACCGATGTCAGCTTTTGCAGAATCAGAGTCTCATTCAAATGAGCGAAATACGCGCATCAAATTTTTACTTTTCCCCTCATTCAGATAGATTCGTCTTATCTGAACGTTTGAAAATTCCATGCAATCCGTGGTTGGACAGTATGTTATAAGCTGATCGCACTGATCGCAGTATGTTTTCAAGCTCAGTACATTTTACATGCTCGTATTTAAAATTGATCAATTTTCAAAACTTCCATTTTAAAAACGTCATCAAACAAAAACCGTCTAAAGCAGGTTTTGTTTTAAACGAAGAATTGGAGAGATCCCCCCCTTAAAACAGCTTTCCCAAAGAAGAATGCTTACCGAGATTTGCTGTTCTTATGTTGTGAGTAAAGGAAAGGTTGTTTTCTCTGCATTGACACTGTGCTAGCAGAGAAACAACTTTTACAGAATTTTTCTCAGCATTCACACTTAGAGGTGCGACATCGATGGCAAAACATCCATATAAGAAATTAAAATTATCGATGATATTGATACGTCGACCAAAAAGCATCGATGTTTTAAAACATCGATCTTTTTATCAATACATAACATACATTTTTGTATACACTACACTACAGACTTACTCATGTGATAATTTCTAAGGAATGTTTCTTAGTGGAAAAATACTGAACCTCAAATCATGAACACAATTTAATAGGAATCATTTCGCAACATTTTGGTGCTATAATATTACAAAAAATGATAATAAGACATACAACGATTAATACAAACTAGTTATAGCAGTAAGGAAATATTTTCAAACTGAATGAAACTAAAAATAAATCAACACCAAAAAAGAATCCAAGAAAAAATGTATCATAGCACTTACCGTCAGTTAAATGATGAGAAAGAGTTGTGAAAATCATACTAAAAATTCAAAATTAACTCTAAGAATTATTATTAAGAGCTAGAAATATGTTTTGTACTGTAAGTACTACACAGTTAAACACAAATTGTAAGTAATAGAGGGACGACTTGGGGAAGTCGATAAGTATTATAACCTCCAATAATATTTGATGCTGACAGTTTGGAGAAAAATAAGTTTGTTTACTTTGTCCCCCCAGAAGCGCATTTCTGTTTTTGCTGACCAGTCAGAGAAAAAACTCTTTCCGGTGGGACAGAAGTTACCATCACTGTCAAATACTTTAACGCAACTATTACCAGTTCTGAATTTTTAAAGTTATAATTTTTACCGTAGTAATGTAAAGGGTGTCCCAAAATTAACGCAAGATTTGAATTTGCCGCCATTTTTGCAATAAATGGTTGGCAACCCTGAAAAAAGAACAATTTGACAGCTGAGAGTTTAGGGTAATCAAAAATGGAGCGTTATACGATACAATAACGCGCTTTCATTATTGAACAATTGTTTCAAAAATAATGAAAGTTGAGGCTGGTCAAGCAGTTACTGTTATTGGCGCTCGGTATCGCAACACGGTAATGCACGGGTGGTTGTGGGCTTGTTGACATAGACCTTTGAATTCAAGTAACCCCGTAAGAAGAAATTTAAAAATGTGAAATCACACGATCTAGGGTGCCAATTCTGATCACCGAAATGAGAGATTACGCGACGAGGAAATGCCTTATGCAGTCATTGAAATGTTTCACTCTCTCTAGCTGTATGGTACAATAACACCCCATTTTTACTAACCCTAAACTCTCAACTGTCAAATTGTTCTTTTTTCATGGCTGCCAACAATTTATGGAAAAAATGGTGGCAAATTCAAATCTTGCGTTAATTTTGGGACACCCTTTATAAGATTTTCCTTTAGTTTAAGAACTGGAGCCTTGAAACAGACCGCAAGTATCCGCACCAGACTAGCTGTGTCGAGTCCTTCCAACAGCTTTGACCTCTTCCTCACACTGCAGTTATCTCTTACCATCTCGTAGCAATCTTCCCAAAAATCATCCTCTACACAGAAAAATTGATCTTATAAAATGTGCAAATAAATGAATTTTTTTGAGTAATTCCATAAGTACTTAATGGGGTCGTTTCCAAAATTTTAAAAGTATTTTTTCTGAAAGAGCATGCTTAAAAACATAGGATCTGACCATTTTTTAAATAATTTGTTTAAGTTTAATATTTTTAAAAAATTACTTAAATCGGTGCTCTTTCATTGTTTACGCTTCTGTCGTGTGACGTCACAAATGATGAAATGCCGTTCAATGTTGCCATTCACAGCTCAAAATATTTAATTCGCATCTTTACTCACGTGTATTGGCAACGATAGGGTTGATAGCAAGCGTAGAGCGCAATTTTAATTCGTTTATTGATTATCATAACGTGGAAACGCAGTGAAAAATGCGCCAAAGGACATCATTTGTGACGTCATAAAGACCACGCCTTGTTTTAAAAATCAGACATTTTAAAAAATTAATTAAAAAATGACTGTTGGGAAAATGAAAGTATTTTCTGGGTCATGTTATTTTTTTTTAATTCATTTTATCAATTTCAGTGACTAAAAAAAGTATTACTTTTGACTGAAGGAAACAACCTCATTACCTAGCTAGCAAATCGGAGCAAATTTTGTGAAAATTTTCAATTAAAATACTAAAACATCAACATCGAAAAAACATCGAACCCTAAACATTGATGTTCCAAAAACATCGAAAGTAAAACATCGATGTTAAAAGCATTGATATTTTAACGAAAATATCGATGTTTCCAAAACATCGATATCGATGCCGCACCCCAAGTTCACTGTAGCCGAGAAAAGTCTTTTGTAGAATTTTTCTGTGCATTGACACTGTGCTAGCAGAGAAACAACTTTTACAGAATTTTTCTCTGGATTTACACTGCTAGCAGAGAAAAGACTTTTACAGAACTTTTCTCTGCATTGACACTGTGCTAGCACAGAAAGAACTTTTACAGAATTTTTCTCTGCATTAACGCATGGTAGCGAAAAAAAAAAAAAAAAAAAAAAAACCTTCTACAGAATTCGTTTTTTTTTCAACTGATAATTTACACACGCAGTTTAAATTTTTAGCGCCTTTACAAATGTATTTAACGATTTCACCCATTAAAAATCAAAATTATACCTCAAAAATGGAGTCAAGTGTATTTTCCCATCTTGTGTCTATAACAATTTTAACATCGTGAGAAAAAAGCAAATTGAATTGAAAAACTATTCGCAACTCCAGAACTCGAATACGTAACTTGTGGTGATTAACAATACTACCGAAAAAGAAACATTCCGTTCTACGTGTTTTCTTTGGGGTAAATTACAGGCTTCAGACAGTTTGTGGTGTAATGTAATTTCACAGGAATAGAAAAGAAAGCTTCCCGCAAACACGATGAAAAATTACTGTCATTCATTAAGTTTCAAAGCAAGTTATAAGTTACAGCACTTGTTTGTTTTACCTTTTTCATCTGCCATTAGACTGGCTGCAGCGCCCCCTATAGTTTACTGGCGTTGCGAATTAAATTTGAATATGTTTTAATTTGAAATGCTAAACATTCAAAAGGTTAAAAAAATCTAATATCTTTTATTTTCCTCTCAGTCTTAGCAAATTTAAATTTTTTTTATGGATTTCCTCACTATTACTGTTTTCATATAATTAGTATTCTCCAAAATGAATTTCATTCCTCCAAAAAATGTCAAGGAGAATTTTCATGCCTTGAAAAAAAGGTTTAGCAATATATCTTGGTTCTGGGTGGTTTTTCTGTATTCATGTTGTTAGTATATGATGCAGTGTTAATGTAAGTTGAGCAGTGCTGTGCTTTTATCTGAATAAATAAGTTTAATTAATAATTATTCGTTGTTGTGAATATTTTTTTAAAAAGTGTTTTAAGAATGATTCGTTTGAATCTAGTTATCGTCACACAACAGTATGCAGTGAAAGCTAGAATGTTCAGAAAGTGAGGAAAACGCTAAATCCGTATTTTCTTAACCTTTCTGGAATTGAGCGTTAAAAAAATTATATTTAACGTTAATTTACCGTAAGTGATCCGTTTGCATCCGCTTCTGCAAAACTCGCTGTTTTTTGTTTTCTATGCAATCCCACATCTTGGATGTCAAAAATTTTGTATTGCCTGTTATTTTCAACCTGTCTTATGCTTCATTTTATGTAGCGGACTTCTATATTCAACATTTTGCCAATTCAAAAATTTCAGTTCAATAGCATTTGAGTAGCCACTAGCCAAAACAATTCTAAACTTAGCATTCGTTTTTACAAAGCTATATCTTTGTTTTAAACAGATCTTAAGAAAATTAAATTAATCTAATAAGTAGTAAGGACGTTCAAAGTGACGATAGTTTCCGAAAATCGGAGAATTTTAATGCTCTCAGAAAAATTAGTTAGAAGTTTAGTGAGTTTCTCAAGCTGAAGAACCTTTCTTTTTCATGTTTTGACCGTCATCTCATTTAATAGTTACAGAATAGTTATACACACACACTTGTTCTGAAAATACTTTGCTCAGACAGTATGTCTTTTCGGGCGATGGATATGCATCTTATTTTGTTGATAATTCTGTAAATTAGTTGAAATTGTTAAACATTACTTCTCCAACCCTTCTCTCCGCCCCTGAAAAAAGGAAAAATTTTTGAAAATTAAAAATACAAGTTGTGTTACACGTACTTAAAATAATTTTAAAATTGTTTTATGTGTATATTACATTCTTGCCGAATCTACAGTTTTTAACGGGGTACTACTATTTTTTACACCCATCTCTCAATTTCCAGTTTTGTCAATTTTCTCCAGTTTTTAGAAGCTTTTTTTTTTTTTTGAAAATATGGGAAAAAAAGAAAAAAAGTTTTTCGATCTACCATCAAAAAGTTTCACTTTCTTCTCAGTAGATGGCACCATAGTTTCTAGTCATCCACCAATGACACGGGGGGATAAGAATTTCAAATAGTACGTACTCCATAACTCCATTTTTATTTGCAAGCTGCAAAAATGCGATTTTTCAAAATATCCGAATTTTTCTGAAATAAATCTTTGGTTTTTTTTTCGAACAGCGGGCACAATATTCAACACGTGTGTATTGAAGGAATGGATTTTTTTCAGATGTATGCTTATGAATTTTAACATTTACTTACTTGTTTACTCAAAAACTTTCCACATGTTCATGTCCCGCGAAGCACGTGCTTCACCAAAAATTTCATGCAGTGTTTGAGTTTTCAATCCTTTTGCATCTTGTAAATATGTAAATTATTTTGAGAGTTGAAAGTTATTTCAACATATACTACCTTATATCTACTTATTTTCTTTTTTATTTTCACATTTTTAAAATACTTGATTTTAGTTTTATTTACTTCTTGTAATCACTTTTTTTTTTGGCGAACACTTCTAAATTTCAACCGAATTCACTCATATTTTTTCAATTTTTCACTTGCAGTGGTTTATATTTTTATAGCTGCTAAAAATTAGCTTATATCTCATAAAAATCCCCATTTCATTTTAAGTTTCATATTTTGAGTGTACTAGAATAATTTTGAAAGAAAATATGTTATTGGTCAGTCATAGTGTCATCTATTTACCTGTAGTGATATCTCCTGATTTTTCTTTCTATGGAGGTTGGCAAGTATTATTATTGAAACTTGAAAAGTATTTTGAGATTTTCCCAAGCAGTTGGCATTGGCAGATATACTTTGGATGTAGAAGAATAAAAGAGAAAGTAGTTGTAGGCACAATATAGATAAAGCTATTTGAAAATATTCAGAACTAATACTTGAGCAGAAATTCGATTGTTACCTCTATAAATGAAATTAGACCTCTTCTGTGCAAGTCCATCTGCATGCTGTTTTGATCTTGAGAGCAGCAAAGAAAGTACAAAATATGCTATGCACTATTTAAAAAAATGTTTTATGCATGACATCGTTTTAAATTTACTTATTTGCATTGTCTAGAGCTGCAAATCCTGTTTCCACATCTTCAAAAGAATTAGGAAATGTAAAATATAATAAACATTTATCCTAAAATATCAAATAAAACTCCCACTAAAAATTAAAACAGCTGTTGCTCTAAAGGTAAGTATTTAATATTTAAAAAAGAACATTTAAAGAGAAGTATTTTCATGGAGAGCATCTGATGTTGACTCCTTGCTTCCTTACATTTTGAAAGAAAACAGGCAAATTCTTCTGTGGAACTTAGTGAGAGTCTAACAGAAAGCCCTCCTAATGCAGTGCTACAACTTGGTAGTATTGTCAAGCATTTTGCTATTTTAGTGAAGTGTGTGTTAACTAATGTTGGTTCTTCCTTTGAAGAGACTGATGTGTTATCTTTTGCTTTTTCAATGTCTTTATATTGTTTTTTCTTTTTAGGAGACTTCTGAACCACCATCACAAAAAGAAGCAGTCCTTTCATCGTTAAATAATACTTCTGAAAGTCAGGTGCTCTCCACAGACGACTCAAGTGCTCGTCCAGACACTGATAACACGATATCAGATGGAGATGTAAGTAATAGTCCACCATCTTACATCTTGTTTACTTACATATATATTTATACACATATGATTTTTATATATGAAACCAGTGATGAATGCTTATTTCTGTGGCCAAACTATCTCTTGTTGGTGTATGTGAGAATACAGTCGACTCCCGCTATAACGCGATTTTTTCACCAGTAAAGAATTTTAGGCCTGACGCGAATTCCTGACCTGCAACGCGAAAATTTTCTCAGTGGGGAATCGTGGTGTGTAAGTATTGGCTTTGTAATTTGCTACTATATATACAGTGGAGCATCAAAAACCCGCACAAATTGGGAGAAGTGGTTGTGTGGATTTTTGATTTTGCGGATTTCAGGTCACTAAGGAAATAGGTGGGAGTTGTACCTTTAAATTGGAAAAATAAAAACAACAAGGAATAAAAATATAATAGTTACAGTTATTTACATTATTTAATACTAGCAAAAATACCTGGCGTTGCCTGGGTCAGTAATAATTGTGAGAAACAATCGCTACTTTCTTTTGTTTTCTGTTTTAACTGAAAGAACTCAAAACACACCGCTTTGACGTCATTAAAAATTGAGCTTTATCCTTACCCATAAAAGTAAAACAGCAATAAGTATAAAGAACGAACGAGTATTCATTTAGAAACGGAAGCGCAAAGTAAAGCATATAAAAATTTGAAGAATTTCCAAAATAAATCTAACAAAAACAAATATCACTAAAAAAAACTGTGCGCTTTATTTACTTAAATAGTACACAAAAAAAAAAAAAAAGCTCTCTACTATGTTTACTTAAGTGTGCAAAAAGTGAGTTTCCAAATGTTTAAATGACTTTAGACTCATGTTTGCTCCGGAGAAGCCTTGATTCAAAATTTACATTATGATTACTTTTAATATTGCTGTTGTTAGGCAACGAATTTTCGAAACAATGGGTTTAATCTTTAATCATTTGATGTGGAAATTACATGACATTCACAGTTTTCGATGACGCCGTTTTTAAACTAAGATTCTTAGCAATAAATTATAGCCTAAGTTGTTCCCTGATAATATAGCTATCAATGGTGAAAAAATGGTTAAAATCCGTCCAGTAGTTTTGAAGTTTACCCCGGACATCCGGACAGAGATTAGCCCTTTATGTATAAAGATGTACAAGTTTACAAATCATTAGCTATTTACATTTTGAAAACATTTCAGAAATTGTAGCTTGTTTCATATTTTTTGATAGTTTAAGCTTAAGTCTTTTTTGTAAGCTGTACAGCATTAGGAGTTCTTGCTCCGACACAATATCTTGTTGTTTTAAAAATTCCACGTAGTGTTCTCCTAGCTGCACACCCTCCGAGATTAGAATTTTTTTAGATTCTGCCTCTCCTTCATCCTCATCATTTAAAAAATTAAGTTTTGGGGAAAATCGAAGCGGATTTTGGATGTTGGTGGATTTCAGAGTGGCGGATTTTTGATGCTCCACTGTATATATTTTTTTCGTGACCTTCATCACTTTCGCATCCCTGAGCGCGGAAGTTCTCACACCGTACTAGTCTGAACATTGCTTATACAAATAACTACTCCTTATTTCTCTTTATTTTTTTTCATTCTAAATGAGAAAGTTGATGAAATATAATGACACCTAAGAGCGCTGTTTCATCTAAAGTTGGTGAAGATAGCAAGAAAAAGAGAAAGTTTTTTACAAATAAAGGAAAGCTAAAGCTTCCTGAAAAGCTGAATCTCGACTAAAAAATGCGTGGAAGGTAGGAGGACAATTAGGTATGAGTGAATCTTCTATATTCCATACATACAATTAAAAGTCAGGGAAAGGAAACCTGTAAACGTTTACCGAGTAATATCTTAGTAAAATGCAAAAATTTTTGAAAATAGAAGCTGCTCTTGTATTGTGAATTAAAGAAACCAGGACGAGAGGTGTTGCCATAGATGGAAATGTTATAAAATAATTGGTGAAGCAACTGTTTAAATATACGAGGGCGAGTCAAATGAAAGTGAGCCAATGCGAATATATGACAAAAGGAGTACTTTATTTAAAAGTAATCACCATGGGCATTTAAACATTTGTCCCATTGACTAACGAGTCGCGTGATTCCATTCTCATAAAACTCCTTGGGTTGCTGCTTCAAAAATTCTGAAACTGACTCCTTCACGGCATCGTCCGACACGAATCTGGTTCCCTTTAGGTGTTTTTTCAATTGCCCGAAAATGTGAAAGTCGCAAGGCGACAGGTCGGGGCTGTAGGGCGGATGATGCAGCGTTTCCCACTTGAACTTCGCCAGTTTTGTCTTAACCACATCAGCGACGTGGGGACGGGCATTGTCATGCAGCAAGATGACCCCATTCGTCAATCTTCCGGGTCGTTTGTTCTTGATAGAGACACGCAGGCGATCCAGCGTTTCGCAATATCGGGCACTATTGATAGTCTCTCTAGGTTTAGCAAATTCGATCAGTAATGGCCCCTGACGATCGAAAAAAAAAGTCAACAGCACCTTACCTGCGGAGATGACGGCCTTTGCTTTCTTTGGGGGTGGCGAATTCAAATGTTTCCACTGTAAGCTCTGCCGGCGTGTTTCAGGCTCGTAGTGGTGGCACCATGATTCGTCCCCTGTCACAATTGCAGTCAAGAAGTCGTTACCCTCATTGTGATACCGGATCAGATGAGTCAAGGCAGCGCCGAACCTCCCTGTCTTCTGGCGGTCGTTCAAAATCTTGGGCATCCATTCAGCACACAAGAGCCGATAACCGAGATGGTCATGAATTATGGTGTGAACCGAACCGTGACTGATGTTCACATGCTCTGCCAGTTCATCGATGCTTGTCCTCCGTTCTTGTCTAATCAGCTCATCAACCTGTGCAATTGTGTTGGGGGTGATTGCACGGTGGCTTTGGCCCGGTCTTGGATCGTCTTTGCAACTTTCACGTCCTTCTTTGAACCGTTTGCACCAACGCTTCACAGTGGCCAATGAAATGCAATGTTCACCGTACACGGCAGCCATACGGCGACTAATTTCGTGTTGGGAAACACCTTCAGCAGTCAAAAACCTGACCACACCACGCTGTTCATCTCTTGGAGCGTCCATTATGTCACGAACCGATTTCAACCCGGATTATGGGAACATTAAAGAACTATTATCCTCACACTTACGTATCACTTTTGTAAATGAGGGTTGCCTGTGTGCTGCGCGCATGCGTCGCGGTTGATGGACTGAGCCATTATTGCGCAGGGTAGGTTGGCTCACTTTCATTTGACTCGGTAGAATAACAGTTTGATCACGCAGCATAAATCATTATCATCTTCACTTTTTTTAAGTTTCAAATATCATTACTGGATCTATTGTACAGTACTACTACAGTGCATTTGTTTTTCTTGCTGTATACTGTACATACCGTATACTGGTTTATTTTATGTATTTCTTCCCCATTGATCATTGATTTTGTGCATCGTAGCAGCATTAATGTTGAATAAAGTTTTTTTTTTAATAATAGTAACCATTAAATATAAGTAACCATTCAGTTCTTTATGTAACAATATTAACAAAAATATTTCTGGGAACATGAATTGTTTTGCTGATGATGTCAAAAGTTATGTGGACTGTAGATAATGAAGAACAAGCAAAGCAGCTGCAAGAGGATGTAGATCATATTACGGAGTGGGCTGATAAATGGGGTATGGCTGTTAATGTTGGGAAATGTCAAGTGCTACATTTAGGGCATGGAAATAAGTGTACAAGTTATTATTTGCAAGGTTCAGTCATTAGTCAGGCAGACAAAGTTACTGATCTGGGGGTCTTAATAAGTCAGGATTTAAAGTTTAGCCAACAGTGCAGCATTGCTAGTAGCAAGGCCAATAAGATGCTTGGGTTTATCAATAGATCTATTTCAAACAAATCTAAAGAAGTTCTTCTGCCCTTATATAGAAGTTTGGTAAGACCTCATTTGGAGTATGCTGTTCAGTTTTGGTCTCCTTATCTTAAGAAAGACACTAATGTATTGGAAAGGGTTCAAAGGCGAGCTACAAGGCTAATAAATGGACTTTCTCACTTAGACTATGATTCCAGGCTTAGAAGGTTAAAAATGTAGTCTTGAGCAAAGAAGAGACCGAGGGGACATGATTCAGTTGTTTAAATTTATTAAAATGAAAGATGTTACGGGGCTGAAGTTTAGCACTGAAAACAGGACAAGGGGTCATTGTTTTAAACTATTTAAATATCAGGCTAACATGGATATTAGGAAAAATTATTATTATAGCAGGGTAGTGGAACCTTGGAACAAGTTCACCGGAAGATATGGTAATGAGCAAGGGAGTAGATAGTTTTAAGAGGGCCATTGATCTTCACTGGTTATTGTAAATTAACTAGGACCAGTCTAGCTGGGCCCAGAGCCTGTTGCTGGTCGTCATATTTGTATTTGTAAGAAACAGTAATGTATAGTTAAGAAATGATTTTTAACAGTTCAGGGGAGGTTTACAAGCGTCTAAAATGATTGGGTACGTTTATAAAAGATTTTACACATACCCTTTTCCACAACGCGAAATTTCAACTTACGGGAGGGGTCTTGGTACGCATCCCTCTCGTAAGTCGGGACTTGACTGTATACTGTAAAAAAAAGAAATTGCTGGCGATTGCCATAGATGTCTTAAGTGTACATTTTAATGTCATGACACCCATTCTAAATATTAGTCATTAATTTAGTTTGGATTTGTCTAGTTCAAAAATGAATTCAATTGACAAAATCAGGCCCGTGTCCAGACTCTCATAAAGGGAGGGGTTTAATCTTACCAGTAGGGGGGGGGAGAATTCAACCCCCTTACAGCTTTTAGTTTTACGACAAATTGCGATCCCAGTATGGCGTTTATTCACATGTAAGGACTGCTGTATTCTTGAAGAATACCTCTAGCTGTAAAAGTTACCAAAATATTCCTTCGTTTCACAGATTCGCTTTAATCAAACTTTGCTTGCTTCTTTTTAATTAAATCTGTTTACTATGTAGTATATTGCAATGAGTATTAAAAACTCTTCACAAATTCTTTTATAATGTAGAATGTATATCAGGTTGTTATGTTCTGAAATAATGCTTAATAAACTAAACAAGAAAGAGCTCTTTGCAGATGCAAATTACATAGCCAAGCACAATCACTAATGCATCTTCATAGATGTAACACATGCCAAATTCACCATAAGCTCCTTACAATAAGCAATATTCTTTCTTTGCATTGGTAGATCATTCAGCGGTTCGTTCCGAACTATTACATCAGTTTGTAAGGCTTTAGCAGTTGTAAATCGCAAAAAACTTCAGAGAGAAAATTAAAATAAAATAAAAACGCTGAACGCAAACTTTCTCATTAAGGTAAATTTAAGTCAAATATACATTTTCTTCATTTTGCTTATTTTTTCCTCAAGGGAGGGGTTTAACCCCTAAAACCCTCCCCTTGGACACGGTGCTGGACAAAATGGTCTATTGTTACCATACATTTTAAGCTTACTTTTATGTGAGTTACCAGTGAAGTGATATAGCGAGGAATTTTTCACGAGGAGAGAGAAAGACAATGGGAAAGAAAGGACAAGATCCAGTTTGTAAGTTAAATAAAATGGAGGAAGTTGTTAGGCAAAATTTCTGCACAGACAGCAAAATCAGAAGTTCTTGTTTTGACCTTTACAAATCCCAAGCTAATCTTGAAATTAAGAAAAAATGCTATTTCAATAGGGTTGTATGCACTTGGACTAGTTTGCCGGAAGCAGCTGTCACTTGCAATGGGGTGGGTAGCTTTAAAAGGGCTCTTAATCATCATTGAAGATTGATGAATTGACCAGAATGAGCCTAGCTGGGCCCAGAGCATGTTGCTGATCGTCACTTTAGTACAGTCAAACCTTGATATCTCGAACCTCCTTATCTCGAAACCCTTGATGTCTCGAAACAAAAATTTTCCCCAGCATTTTCTATAAAAACTCCTATGTATTTTCCATAGTTATCTCGCAATTTATTTTTCAAAACCTTTGATATGTCGAAATTTTTTGCACAGAAGCAAGTTTCAATTGTCGTTTTGCTTCGGCAATTTTTGTAGTAAAACCAGTTCCAGGGACAATTGCTTAACGTTTTTCATCCCTTTTCTTGGAAATTTTGTGAATAGAGAATTGGGGCAAGATAATAGGGGAGTGTTGGCATGAAGGGGGTGCAGTGTTTTCCCCAGAATTTAGAATCTTTGTGCATTTTTCTCGAACATGTTGTCCACTTTGAGGAAAGGGGTTCGATTTTTCGTCTGTCAGTTTTCAAGTGAAAATGGAAAATGCGTTCCTCGTTTTCTTCATTCAGCTTTTTTAACTCCTACAAAATGGCTGCTGAGAGCTTTTTGAATGCGACGTTACTGGTTGAAGATAAAATTAGAATTTTTAAACTTTTAGGTGAAAAAAACCAAGTTGAAATTTTTGTACATTTCAGAATCTCATCCTGTTAAACTTTCGACAATTAGAAAATTTCAAATCTAGTGAAATATTGAAGACTACTTTATTGGTCGTAATTCAATGTGGTCCAGTAGTTCATATATAAATGCATATAGCGTACGTGTGTGTGAATGTGAGAGTTAGTAGTGTAATTTTTTGAAAACCTTGTTAACTCGAAACCTCGATATCTCAAAATTTTTTCCCGTCCCGAGAGATTCGAGATATCAAGGTTGTACTGTATTTGTATCCCATAAGTAGTGCTCCATTTCTTCCCGTAGGTAAACAACTCGGATGAAGACGATGACGAGGATTGCCAAGATGATGGCACCGATTCCAGTCAAGCAGTCCCGCCAAAGAGGGTGAAGATCTTCGAAGGCGGTTTCAAGTCTAACGAGGACTACACGTATGTGCGGGGGAGGGGGAGGGGCAAGTATGTGTGTGAGGAGTGTGGCATCCGCTGCAAGAAGCCCAGCATGCTAAAAAAGCACATCAGGACTCATACTGATTTGCGACCATACAAGTGCAAGCACTGCTCCTTCGCTTTCAAGACCAAGGGGAATCTCACCAAGCATATGAAATCAAAAGCTCACCACAAGAAATGTACAGAGCTCGGCATTGTCCCCGTTCCTACCACTACTGACGATTCACAGATTGATGAAGAAGCGTTAGCTAAACAGGTGAGATCTTACGCTGTCTTGCAGTTGGGGCAAACCTAACCTGGCAGCGTTGTGAAGGTTACGCAGACCTTAATCACTGCATTAGGACTTTGCCAAGTTAGGTTTACCCTAATTATTTGGTTGTCGACTTCTCAGGAAGGTGTGGACTCTGCACATCTGCATCCTTTGAGCAACATTTTATGTGTCATTCTGTGGAAAAGTTAAACGAATCTGTTCTTTCTTGTTCTGAGTAATTTTTAAGCAAAAAACCTTACAGAACTATTTGCAAATAATTGGAAGTTTACTGCATATCCACCATGTTTTGGAATTGTTACTTCCACTCTGTGATCCATTTTAATTAGAAGACTCTTCTATAAAAGAAGTGCAGCAAAAGTCTTGCATATTCATTCCATGAAAATCTCAACTTTTAACTATATATATTGTCTTTTATCTTTATATGGTTTATATTATTATTATTATTTTCTTCATTTGTTATATATATATATTATATGTATATATTTTTTTTGTAAAGGAACGGATTGAGAAGAAAAAACCACAATTTTCTGATGGTGAAGATGCTGATGATGATGACGACGATGATGATTCTGATGAAAGTGATGATGAATGTGAAAGTGATACTAGTAGTATGATTATATCAAATCAGAAGTCCAGGTATTACTATATTCCAAATATTGCATGAGAGTAACTTCTGTAATGTAATAAATAACTTTTTATAGTACAAAACAAGGCCCTCCTCTCTCCTTTTTATGTAGGTTCAAAACTAGCTGTCATTAGTTGTATTTTGCACTGAAATTTTCAGTTTGTCAAAATAATCATATTTTTATATTCAGTCATAATTTTTGAATCTTTACTTACATTAAAAGTTTTAGAGTTTAACAACTGTATTTCAAATCTAACTTTATATATTACATTTCTATGCATATTATTTTTGTTGGTAAGATTCAAAGCTGCCTTTTCAAATAAATTTCCTACTTTTTAAAAACAATCACAGACTTTGGAGTTGCTTGCTATTTTCTTTTCTGTATTTCTCTCTTAAAGTCTGTCTTTTAATTTGTCTAGTTTTAACACTCATACTACTATAATTTGTTGAACTTCTGATCGTTATTCTGGTGAACTTACTTATAGACAAAGTACTTGAAACAACAGTTAAGCTAATAACTTTCTTTTATTTTATTGGGCAGAGCGCTAATGAAAATTCACCCCTGAGTGGAACTGATATTTTGAAATACAGTCAACAGGGGTTTCTTTGTTGTATATAGGATGAATTTGCCCACTTTTCAAATGTTAGTTTGCATCCTTTCTGAAGCTTGACAACAAACCTAAGGGTTAAACCTTTCATTCAGTGCAGTTCTTCATCTATTTAAACAAAAAAAAAAGTTATCAAGCTTGATTCAAAAAAAAAAAAAAAAAAACCAGCAGCAATCTGTGACAGGCTGTAATGATAACAAAATGTTTATAAGTAAGATTAAAAGCTTCAAGCTCAAAATTGAAATGTAAATGAAATGTTTGAGAGACAACTTCCCCCTTTTTCTAGATATAAATTCATTTTTCTCTCTTGCCCTAGAATGCTGACAAACGGTCACAGCAAAAAATCTGAATCCCACGAGAAGCCGTGTGCCGACAGCTTCGACGACAGCACCCCGAGGCAACGACTCTGTCTCACAACACTCTGTGGAGCAAGAGGCTGCAAGAAGTTTACTTCATTTGTCGGCAATCGGAGAACCTAGTCAGTGGTCCAATAGCACAGGTACATTTTCTTTGTAATCTTTCTTTCAACACTGTGATTTTAATTTAAAAATAATTGCCTCTTTTTCTGTCTTTCACATGAAGAAATATGTTTCATTAGGGAAAAGATAGGAAGTAAATATCAATGCAGGAATTGTATTTCAATTTTTATGTTGGGTCAACACGTACTTAAGTGTATCATTCATAATATTTTATTCTAGGCTCATTTTTTAGCTCTCTCTTACGAGGTTATTTTCAGTTAATTAACAATGTAAATATTGTATCAGCGGTGAAAGTTTTCAGCCCTTTGACAGGTTGCGGTTTTCAAAAGAAAAATTTTGAACCGGTGTGAGATGGAACAAAATATAAGTTCAAAAGTAATAAATAATCTGACTGCATTAAATATGGCGAAAATTCAGATAGTTGAGTATTTTTATTCAGTATATATGATTATGATAGAGAAACACTATTCATTATTTAACGATAAAAAATAAATTATTCTTGGCAAAAGTGAGACAATTAGTTATAATTTTATTTCTTAAGAAATCATTACAGATGATTAGTGTGCTCACTACTTACGTTTTCTATTTTGGAACACTTTTTGTCGAAAATGGGTGTTTAATTTTTAATTATAAAGCTCTATATTCAATCCTCTTTTTTCTTGAAAATTAAATTTGTTACATGCCCATTTTTTAGAAATTTTCTGTCCTGAGACTTTTTGCAACTTTCATCCCTCTATTGTGTAGAAGGCAGACCTATCATTTCAAATTATTTCGAGGGGCGTACAAGGGTATCAATGTATCAAGGGGGGGGGGGGGGGGGGGGCTCAATGTATGTTCTTTCGAAAACCAACAAATAACACTCTCATTTATATCTAAATCAGGGTTGGGTTTTGGACTGTCCGAAACTGGTTTAGGACAGGACAGGTGGTTTTAACTGTCCAAAAGTGTCCGAAGCTGTCTTAAACTGTCCAAAAGTATGCTAAAGCTAAAGGGGCGTAATCTAATCAATTGATATTTACTGCAATATTCTAAATGCATAAATATAGATATTAATGAGGTTTAATTAATGAGTATTTGATAATATTTTTCTCCAGTTCATTAAAAAAATATTTTACTTAAAAAAATTGCCAATAACTCTGTTATATAAAAACTTCCTTATGTAACAGTTGGTAAAGTTATGAAAGGAAATTCACAACACTACCAAGACAACTAATTTCAGTTTCATTTATAACTCAAAGAAATGTTATTAAATGTGTAATATTTAGGTCCAAAAAAAAAAAAGTCTTAATATTTTTAATGGCTTTTATAAACAAGTTTTACATGATGTTTGAATGAAAATTAATTTTTAAAATCACAGATTAAAAACAAGAAATTGATGATTAAACACAAAAAAAACAAAAAAAATTTCAAAACTTGTGCTATTCTTTTTTTTTGTTCATATACAGTGCAGAACCTTTTATCCCTGAACCAAAAAAACCGGGAAACCAGAAAACCGGCAACCTTTTGCCAATTTTCTCGCCATTTTTAAAAAATGCGCATTTTGGGCAATTTTTGAAAAACTAAGCATTTTTTTTGAAATACCTAAAAGAAAAGGAGCAGTTTCTTAATAAATACCATATTACTCATCTATAATTCGGGAAAATGTTTACAAAAACGAACTTCAGAGGGTTATCCTTAACGCGGGGCAAACATTTCCGGAATATTTTCTTGCATTAAAAAGTACACTCGTAAGTCTGAAATTTTCGTGTTTTATTCCAACTGAATACTAAAGAAATGAATATTGTCACATTCTAATGCAATATTTTATTGAATAGTCTTTAATTAAAGCCATTTTGAGCGTAAGTGACGTCTGAAAAGCGCGGGAAACACCGAAAACCACATTTGCAAATTTTTTCGATAGTTGATGGTGGAATCTAGAAATCGTTAAACGCAAGACTCATAAATCAAATTTCTATTGATATGAACTTAATTTCAAAAGCAATAGTTATCAATAACTACCGTAATCGCAAATATCAAACCTTTACAAGAAATAAAAAAAACGAAAACAAAGAAGCGCCTTCAAGAAAACAAATTCTTTCATACACTATAGTAGAAAAATCGCACATTTATGTTCAAAAACTTGTTGCTTGCCCTTCATTTTCTTTTGTTTTAAAAAATGGAAGAATTGTTTTTTTCCCCTTTTCAAAATGAATGTGAGGGTCACAGGTCTAATGGATAACTTTCAATAATAAGCATTTCTGAACTGTTTTCTTCTTATTTTAATATGTATTACTATTTATTATAGTAATTTAAGTTTCATAAACAAACGGCCAATAGCACTTTTTAGCGATCCAGAAAACCGGGAAATTCAGATATCCGGTACAGCGATGGTCCCGAACTTCCCGGATAATTGGTTCTCTACTGTATTTAAATAATATATTTTGTAACTACACAAAAAAATGTAATTTATTGCATTTAAGTCAATTATTGCACTATATTTTGAACACTTTCTTTTTGCACACATGCATAAATGTCGAAAAATTTGGTTTATGAAAAAAAAAAGGAAAACTCATGCATACAAAAAGGAAATTTTTAATGAAGAAATTAATTTCCACATAACTAGATTAAAAGCTGTTTACAAATAATATTTATACTTGAATGTCAACATTAAATAAATATATTAGTCAAAAAAAAAAGGAAGAAAAAACTAATTTTGACACGTTTCGTTTTTGAGATTTTCTCACAAAATATAGTTTTTGAAAAAATAGTTTTGGATACTTTCGGACAGTTTTGGACACGAGGGTTTTTAACAGGATGGTTAAAACCTTGTCAACTCTGCTTTCATTTGCACGCATGTATAAATATAGAAAAATTGTGCATAGAAATTGAAATTTTAATCAAGAATTCAGCTTCTAGGTAACTAAATTAAAATCATCTGCATAAGTAAGTTGAATGTTCACATTGGATAAATGTTCAATATTAAACATTACTTTGATGCATTTTATTCTGTTTTTTGATGTTTTTCTTACAAAATACAATTTTCTAAAAATATAGTTTTGAACACTTCCGTATAGTTTTGGACAGAACGGTAAAAACCAGGGTTTTTACCGTAGTGTCCAAAACCTTGCCAACCCTGATGTAAATCTATTAATTTCTCAAAGCTGGAAGGGGGGTGTCAATTGCCTGCTCCTGACCCCTAAAGCACGGACCTGATAGGATGTGCTACAGTCTCGCAGAAAGAAGTAAAACCAAAACCAACCGACCGACCTGCATAGGTTATTTTAACCTGTTCAATGGAAAATTGAAATGTTTCACCTTTTTGGCTAATTTTTTAAATCACGGCAAAGTGGCGTATTTAAGCTCAAGAACTTTGAATTACCTTTTGGTCTTTTCTTTTATATGTTACTAAATTTAAATCATCATGTCCTTTTGTATGTAATGATTTGAAAAATGAAATTTTGGAAAATCATACTACTCACTAGCTAGATAACTTTTTATTTGTCTAGATTGCTGATACTTTCTTAGTCATTATTTAATAGTTTACTTTTTAATGGTGAGTAAATTACTAAATTTATTATTAAAATTATTTTTTATCATTTAAGGTGATGTGACAGATGTAACCTCCTCTGGTGAAACAGAAATTGGATCTTTGTCATCACGTCAGGACCAGCCTCTTCTTTCTCCTCTGCAATATGCACCACTAACAATGTCTCCAACACTTTCACCCTCCATGCGTTCAAAGTTAGTTTCTGATCAGTGGCTATCTACAGAAAGTCTTGGACACAGGCCAAGATCTTATTCCGCTGACATACCTATGGGTGGAGGGAAGGAACTCCTGTCTAAATATCGACTGACCAAAGAAATTACTTCTGGAGCTTCCATGAAAATGGACGAATCTTTGGAATTTGGCAACAGGGAACAGTATGGAAGGCGATATTCTATTTCTGTGGCAAGGGAAGCTCGTAAACCACGTATCCTAAATCCACCAGAATGGGATGGCCTCGGTTTTCCATCTTCAAGCTCCCATAAGTGGCCCAATGCGGAAAATTTGGACCAGCCTATGGATTTAAGTATATCCCGAGATCTTGGCAAGTGTAAATCTTTGTACGGTTTAAGGCTACCTTCAAAGATTCAATATGAAACAGCTGCTGTTGTTGATGAAGACACTCCACCAGTTGATATTGGTTCAGCCCTGGTAACTTTAGATCCCTGCTTGGCTGAGCCCTTTCAGATGAAAACTCTTCCTGCTTTGTCACCACAAATGCTAGTAGACTATGATACGACTGTAGATGGAAACTCTGAAAACCCTTTGATTCCTGCAATGGAAGATCAATCATCATACGAGTCTGGAAATGCTCCAAGATCAATGTACTTTGTACAAGATTCCGTTGCTTCAGAGCAGACTTTAGGTCGAAAAGAAGCTGATGTTTCTGAAGATCCACCTAGTCCTGATATAGATTATCCTGTATCTCCACCATCATTGGAGGATCATTCTTACTTCTTCTCGCAGGAGGGTATAAGACAAAGTATAACTGCCCCAGAAGACAATCCCTCAGCTCGCTTTCATGCCGAATTCATAGTTCCAAGTGCATCTTCCAACATGGAGGAGGGTAAATGCGTTTGTCGAATATGCAACAAAATTTTTGCCAAATCCAGTCACCTCAGATTGCACGTGAACATACACTATTTCGAAAGACCCTTCCGCTGTGATAATTGTGCTGTGTCTTTCCGTACTAAAGGTCACCTTCAGAAGCACAAGCGTTCCGTAAGTCACTATAACAAAGTCAACATGAACTTGACTTTCGGTACTCCAACTGTTGACAATCCCAGGCCATTCAAGTGTGCAGATTGCAAGATTGCTTTCCGTATCCACGGCCACCTGGCAAAGCACTTGCGGTCGAAGATGCACATCATGAAGCTGGAGTGTCTGGGGAAGTTACCGTTTGGAATGTATGCCGAAATGGAACGTTCTGGAGTAAGCTTGAACGAGATTGACACGACGGATTGTAACAACTCTCTGGAAAGCCTTCAAGTCATGGCTCAAAAGCTGTACCAGAGAGACCCGCGGAGAATGAGGTGGCAAGGACCGGAACACATAGGTGTGGAAAGTGACTCTGCAGTATCTGCAGCACTCAGTCCCCCTGGCATGGCCATCAGTGCGCCTGTTGCTGCAAATTTCAATCCCACTCTCAACGCACTCAGTATTCCAACACCTGCCATAATAAGTTCAAAGCAAGTTACTGATTCTGGTGAAGTGAAACAAGAACCTCCAGAATCTGAAGCACTTCGTGTGCCTGCCATTTCGCATCCGGAAGAAAAAACAGTGGTCTCGCCAACATTGAAAAATGTTCCCTCTTACGTGAATTCAGATGTTCAACATCGAATAGAAGGACAAGAGACCGAGTCCTCTGTGTCTTTGCATCGTTCGGGTACATGCCATATATGTGGTCGGCTCTTCAAAAGTGCGAAATTTCTTCAAGTTCACTTGTACTGTGATCATCCAACTTGGAACCCTTCATCTGTTGGTGAGGTTGCTCCAACTAGCAGTTCAACTCAGAGTACCACGCCAATGCAATTTGTTTGTGATCTCTGTGGGAAGCAGTTCACAAATCAAAAACTGATGCAACAAGTAAGATCTTTTCACAATATATTTATGCATCAACATTTAAAATAATGTAAAATATATGCAGCTGATTAAATAAATTTAAGTGAAACATAGTAATTATTATGAATTATTGTAAAATACAGTTTTAACCATTTACTCCTCAAAGTATTTCCTGTGAGGAAAAATATTTACATGCACATAGTGTTAAAAAATAATGTATTTAACGCATATAAGATGGATTTTTGTTTAAAATTTTTTTTTTGTGTTTTCAAAACAATTTTGTGATTTGGTGATTGAAATAATATCTTGTGTTTGTATCTACAACTTAAATGTAAAGCAGCTATAGTGAAACCTCATTAAGTAGTCGACCGGTTAAGTGGTCATTCCGTTTAAGTGGTCGTTTTTCTTTGGTCCCGACAAGGTCTCATTCACAGTAATGTAAAATGATCCTCCTTTACTGGTCACCAAATTTAATTTTACCCGGTTAACTAGTCACTCAAAAATTGTTTTCTAAAATTCCTTTTCCTTATCGGATCTTAGAAAATAGTTGAAAGGCTGTTTGATAGTCATTTTTCCTTGAAATCTCGATCCTCGGTTCTGGTCATTCAAAGCACCTTGGTTCTTGCTGTGACTCTGCCGAGTGCCGAGAATATGAATCATACTCTTTCCAGCATGACAGACAAAATCTAATACCTGGAGAAAGTTAGTCAGTATTTAACATCCGTTCAGGGGCGCCGACTTGGAAAAATTATTGGGGGGGCCGGATGTCACCGGGTATGTTAACACGCAGAGTCCCCCCCCCCCCTCCGAAAAAAATTCAGATTTTTGTGCCTTGAAAATGCCAACTTACATATTTTCTGGGTGTGTATAATTTATACAAACAAACAATATGTGACATTGCGTTTTCAAAGTAAAACAATCTAAAAATTGGAACACAAATTTTCTGCTTCAATTAGATCATGTCACTTGCCTTAAGTGAGGGACAATTTTACAGTTCCATTTTGTGGGGAGCCATGCAGTGCCATAGCTAGGTTACGGCACTATACAAGGTAGTGCACTTGACTTGCATGGAAAGGCACTCCCAGTGGCACTGATTTATAACAACTATTGGAAGGAGAGTGCCATAATGGAGGTCTTGCCAGGAGAAAATTTCTAACTTTGAGATACAAAAATAGCGAGTTTTAAAGTTTTTTAAGCATTTCAGAGTCATATATGATCAACATTAGAACCCCAAAAACTAGACTCTCAATAAATCGATACTTTGAGAAACTCGACAAGCCAAAACATTTTTTGGCTTTGAAAAAAGAAAAAAAACCCGCATGGTATTTTCGTAAAAAGCTAATTTAATTTACAGTAATAATTATGCTTTTAGTCTACTACAAAACAGTGAATATATAGCTCTGAAAAGATTGAAATGATATTTAAATAAATCTAAACTATCATTAAAAGAATAAAGCATAAAAGATTGCTGTCGCACTTTGACTACTATAAGTGAAATATCTAATTTAAGCTTGCTTTGAATAAGGCTCAGAGTTCATTAAATAAAAATAATGTCTCAAAATTATTGCTTTAATAGAGTTAAAAAAGTTAATACAGATTACTTTACAAACTCTTATAATTGAAGAAAACTATCACGCCTTCCATTTAATGTACAAATCAAATCCTGATATATTTTTTCCAGATCAGATGAAAGCGCCGCCGCCAGTGACAGACTTCACCCGAAGGTTCGCGCACTTTGACAAATTCTATGAGTGCTCTCAGCACCGTAACACTATCATTATTCACACCACTCGTTTTCAATTAACCTGCTTACTACCGCAATAGTTATTTGTTTTAATTCATTACTGAATGTATTTTATCTTCAAACAAGGAAAGTAAAAAATACCAACATAATTTTTGTGATTTCAGAAACCATAATATGACAAATAATGTTCTTAAATTATTGAGGGGGCTCTGCCCCCAAAACAAACTATTGAGGGGGCTTGGGCCCCCTCAAGCCCTATGGAGTCGGTGCCACTGCATCCGTTCAAGGAGCTACAACACAGGATTTAAAGCTTGATGTATGTTAGAAGAGATGATTCTTTTCCGTAAGCAACAACTTCATCAGTCAACATTGAAGGATTGTAGTAATGCACGTAACTACATTAAAATAAGTTGTTGTTATTAAGTAATGTATAAGTAAGAGAAAATAAAAAAGTAACTATTATTAGTATTTTTCCCCCTTTTTAAAATTTCCACTAATTTATAGAAATTGATTAGATAAGTTATTGTTTTTCTCAGAGTTCTACTACTATTCATTGATATTTGTAAGGCTTTTTTTTTCTTCCTTAATTTCCCACTCCACATAAGTAGTCACTCCGCATAAGTGGTCAAAAATTTTTGGTCCCTTGACTGACGACTTAACGAGGTTTTACTGTATATTGTACCAATAAAGTTTCATATTGGTCAACAAAGTGATAACGCTCCTATAGGGAAATAAAGATGAAATTTGATGTGACCTCAGAGTCACATTGGGCAGTAAAGGGTTATTTATAAAGTTTAAAAAAAAAAGTAATAATAGATTTTATTGAAAATAACCTTATAAACTCGTATTCAATTCAATTACTTGTTTCTGAGTGTGATTTTTTTTTTCTGTGCAAGTCAAATCACTATTAAACAAATTCTTTTTACTCTGATTGCCTGAGAAATAATTATGCCAATAAATACATTTTACTGTGACATGAGTTCTACTTCTGTAAACTATTGATTGAAAAATTAAGTTTGTGTTTTTTAATTAACTTATTTTAAAAAAAAAAAACACTACCTTTCCTCAGCAACCAGACTCATAGTCGTTGGATTTGACAAGATTCTGCTGCCAACAACCACATTCTTCCGTGGCCACTGAACTCTCCTGGCCTATCTCCAAGCGATTTTTTTATGGTGTTACATCGAAAATCAGGAGTTTGTGCCCCAAGGGGCAACGAGTTTTGCAAGATTTGCACCAGAAGATCACATTTGCATTTTCTAAGATTGATCGTGTCATGTTACAGAGAGTGAAACAAAAATTAGGCTTAAGACTTGATACCTGCCGCAATACGAAAGGTCAATTTATCGAACATTTCAAAAACAAAACTTACAGTTCCACTCTCCCGCAAAGTTAGCATTGTTGCTGTATTGGTAATACATTAATTTCAAGTACTTGGACGACCGAGCCTCGCTCGGCTTTAAAAGAACTATTTTTTGTCAACTCGTGTTTAAGGTTCAATACTTTTCCAAATATACTTGAAAAGCTTCACGTTAACGAAATATTAAGCACTCGACCTTCTTATAACATTAAAATACCAAACAAAGAAGATTCTGAATGTAATTAAATCAACATTTTGCTTTAAACTATCTGTTACATTTGTTTCCACTATACAATTTTCTTGTCAGTAATTAAAATATTTTGACCTTAGTTTTGCTATGGTGAAATCGGTTTTTAACCGAATACTTCCTTTCATACTATGATGCGTTTCACGATTTTATCCCAATCGAGATTTTCTTTTTGAATAAGTACTTTTAGTTTAGTTGGTCAGAAAATGCTACATACAGCATGGTATCCATCCAAACTGATGATCCACAAACCATTCTAACAAATGATAACAACTGTCTTAACAAAACATAAAGTCTCAAGACATACGTTTCTTCGAAATAAAATTTAGATGCGCGCTTTAAAAAACATGTTGCACTATTTGAAGTGTAAAAAGAAAATAAATAAATAAAATAAAATAGGACAGTCAAGCAATAGTTTCACTTAAAAAAGAAAAAAGCCTTACATAATGCTTTTGAATTTGTTTTCGGCCAAGTGTGTTTGAAATTAGCCAAAGTGGCCAATATATGCCAAGCGTGGCAACCCTAAGCAAGATTAAAATTTTAAAGCGAGAAGAGACAAACTTTCATTGTTATGGTTGCAAATCGTCTGCCTGATGCATCAATTCAGTTTACTTCAAGGCTTAACTTAATTAGACTTTATATTAAAAACTGTTTTTTGTAAAAAAAATCGCGTTTTCACTGAAAAAACACTGATGTAGATGAACTTAGAATGCAAAGCTATAATTAAATCCAAAATTTCATCCAAATCGTTAGAGCCGTTTTCGAGATACGAAATATATAAATACCCACAAGAATTGCTCGTTTAAAGATATAAGATAAGGCTTTCAAACCCCGGAGGGGAATTTCGATATGTATGTACATGATGGGGACAGACTAGGGAAAAATTCCAATTCTTTGAAGAATGCCGCAAGTAAAAAAAGTTTGAGAACCCCTGAACTAGAGTAATTCAAAACTCTAGCCACTGAAATGATAGTTTTTGGGTATGTGTTCTAAAAAATTGTTTTCGTTTTTTAATTTCAGCATGTCTTGACCCATGCTCAGCCTCGGCCATTCGTATGTGAGATCTGTGATGCTGGTTTCACTTCATCTTCTTCTCTCATTTCACATCAATCAACTCATCAAGCCAGTTCATCCAGTTCTTCGATAGCAAAAGCAAGAGTAGTGCAATTAAAATAAAAGGTCTGTAAGTATTTAAACTACATAACACAATGCTAATCTGACCAGACGTCCTGCTTTTTGTCTTACTATCCCGCCTTGTCGAAAAAGTCCCGCTTTTTTTGTTTAAATTCCGTCGCACAATAAATATAACATACAATCTAGATTTTTTAAACGCTTTTTCGATTTTTTGCTGTCAGTAAACGTCAGAACGCCATGTAAAATATGTTGTTCTTTAATGTTTAATACGCTGAACTACCTCCACCATGATTTGGATTGAAGAGGAGGAACTGTTAAGCATCAGGTGTTGACGGCGAACGGGGGAAAATAAATTCTTTTCATTCATTGCATTTTTCTGTTACGTAAAATATTAAGCCTGTGGAAGAAAAAAAAACTACTCTACCCCCCCCCCCCCCGTCATGTGTCCTGATTTTTAGCTTGAAAAATCTGGTCACATTACACAATGCACAAGTAAAACTTTGTTTTTCAGCTTTATTCAACAGAGGACAAATGGCTGTAATGTACTATTATGAATTTTCCCTGAAATGTAGTCGACTCTCGATAACTAGCAGCCTTGTAACTTGAATATTTCTTTGTTTTGGAAGATTTTACCGGGTACCAAACTCTTGAGGAGGCTGTGGGAACTTCCCATAACTTGAAGCTTTTAGCCAGTCCCTTGCAGGCCCATCATTTCAAATTTTTTCTGGGAAGGGGGGGGGGGTCGAGGGTATACTCAACACATATTCTATCGAAAAACAGCAAAAACCACACCCACATACAAGGAAATATAGTGTTGATTTCCCAAAGCCAAGAGAGGGGGGGGGGGGGTCAATTGCCCCCTCCTGACTCCCCTAAATGATGCGACTGTTGGAGTTATCGAGAGTTGACCATGGTAAATGCTGATTTTCTTGATAAAACTTAGCTGATTGCCACCTGGTAATTTTTAGTTTTTTTTTTTAAATTAACTTTGTTCATACCTTGTGCCGTTATTGTTATATGCTTTTAATAACAACCAACCGTAAGTAAAATACATAGCATATATTTTGTTATGAAGATAAGATCACATTCATTTAATGTAGTTCTGTTTCGTAAATTTGAATGATTTAAAATTTGAACATTTATAATTTTTGATGCATAAGAAAACCTAGTGGATCGGTAAAGTTAACTAAATATGAGTGAAATATTTAATTTTCACGAATTATAAACAAAAAATTCCAGCATTGTTATAATTCACAGTTCAAATAAACTATAGAAGGAGCTGCAGTCTCTGGCTATTGGCTGCTGAAAGAGGCAAAACAAAGCCATGCCCCCTTATACTTGTCCATTGAGATATCGGCCTTATCCCTGCGAAGTTGAAATGTTTTGCCTCTTCGGCTAATTTTTTGAATCACTATATGGTTGTGTATCCAAGCTCCAGAACTGTTAATGAAAGTCAAAATATGACAACTTTAAAGCACACTAGAAATTGCTGTCTGGTGACAATGGGGTCGTTTCCAAAATTTTAAAAGTATTTTTTTGTGAAAGAGCATGTTTTAAAACATAGAATCTGAGCATTTTTTAGATAATTTCTTTAAGTTTAATATTTTAAAAAAATTTCTTAAATCGGTGCTCTTTCATCGTTTAAGGCTTCTGCGGATGACATCACAAATGATGAAATGCCATTCATGGTCCAAAATATTTAATTCGCATCTTTACTCACGTGTTTTGGCAACAATATGGTTGATAGCAAGCGTAGAGCGCAATTGTAATTCGCTGCTTGATTATCATAACGTGGAAACGTAGTAGAAAGATGCGGCAAAGTGCATCATTTGTGACGTCATCAGGACCACCCCTTGTTTGAAAAATCAGACAATTTAAAAAATTAATTAAAATATAACTGTTGGGAAAATGAAAGTATTTTCCCGAGTCCATGTTATTATTTTTTTGCTTATTCTATCACTTTCAGTGACAAAAAGTACTAAGTTTGACTGAAAGAAACAACCCCATTGGATAAAATTGAATGTCTTTTTTTTTGCTGAGTTCTTGGCAACATCTTCTAAGAAATAAAATTGCTACTTAAATAATGATTTTTGTATAGTAAGATGTAAAATTTAATATAACTTTTTTGACTTAAACATGCGTATAAATTTTCATGAATATTGGAAGCAATTTTTTGAGATGCATATTAAAAAATAAATCACTATTAACGCATTTATTTTTGTGAGCCGTAAATTTCACGGAAATGAAAATATCAGTAATTTCGGAAGCTGAAATTTTTGTGAATGCTATATGAATCACAAAAATATTTCTCAAGGCTTAAACTTTCACTAGTATGACAGGCTCGCGAAAATACCGAAAACTAAAGCCTCATGAAAATAAATGCTATTATAGTACATGAATACCGAAAATTCAAAAGGCTTCTTAACAGAAATAGTATTAGGAGGGCTATTGGTCTTCTCACGGTGGGAGGTTCATAACATTCCTATTAAGTGTTTGCTAAATTTTGCTTCAGCTATGGGCAGGGCCAGCTCGAGTAGTTTTGCCACCCTAGGCGACATTGACAAGTGACCCCACCCCCATTGAATAGTATATAAATAAAAATAATAGTAAAGTGCTTAAAATTAAAGTGAGTTTTATTTAAATTCCAAAATGGGTTTTGCATATCCAAGCACTGATACTCACTTTAAGTTATCTTTTTTAGCATTAAAGTCGTGCATCTTATAGCATTGAAACAGATATCAGTACAGTCGAGCCTCCATATATCGAACTTCCACATATCGAAATTTTCTATGTATCGAAATCCCAGCAAATTTACATGTTCATTGCATAGAAAAATTGTTTCTACATATCGAAAAAATCTCTATATATCGAATTTTTTTTCGAGACATTCGTAGATTTGTTTTTCCACTTTAGACTGCTTGTCTCATGAAAAATGAAGGTTAGGGGAGAAAATTACGTTCACTAAAGGTTGCTACGGAACTCATAAGGAATCTGGGGTTGAGGGGTTTGTAGTTAAGTCGTTGTTCCGTTCTGGAGTTCTTAAATTCCCTCAAGTTTGTTTCAAATCTTAGTTGTAACCAGTAACACTGTAAAATCAGTTTCAAGTTATCTCTTTTGTCTGTTGATTATCGTTCCTAGTCTTTTTAGCTTCAGTAAAAATCATTCAAGAGTTAAGTAGATTGATTTTTTACTTTTCTCTCGATTACATTGTCAAAACGAAAATCCCCTCATGTTGCGAATCAAGCTGAATTGCCAAAGAATGAAGATGTATGAAGGCACAAAACTGTAATTTCTGTTAATTTTTCAGTTATTAACTTTTGTTTAATGCTGTGTTCGTATAAATTAAAAAATTGGGTTTCATGCACGAAAATTAGCTTTAATTTTAATGCTTTCCGAGATTTTTATGATAAAATAAGATCGTTTCTATATATCGAAATTTCTATAAATTGAATTTTTTTCCGCCAATTCGCTACTTCGATATATGGAGGTCCGACTGTATTTTCAAAAGATCTTTAAATCATGCAACTTGCCGCCTCTAAAATTAAATTGAATTTCTAGTTAAATTTACAACTATGTCTTGAAAATCCCAACACTGGTACACACTCTATAAATTAAATTATTTTTAGCATTGAAGCTAAGAATCTTATAACAGCTAAAACAGGTATTTATCCTTTAAAAAAAAAATTGTTTTAACTTCGAAATTTTCTGCCCCTAAAATCTGCTGCCCTAGGCGGCCACCTACAACAAGAACCACGCCTGGCTACGAGTATGTTTTAAGACTTCTGTTTGGGGACTAGTACAATAGACTTCTGGTCGCAGAGTGCTTGGTTTTGTTGAGTCCCCCCTTTCTTTCATTTCATTTCATACACTATATCCCAATGTTGTTAGGTTAATTTGCCAATAGTTAGCTTGATTTAAAATCCAGGTCACAACTTCAAGTTAAGGTACTTCAATAGGTTTTATTATATTTGTTTTATATTTACAGTAAAAGTAAACTAGTATGTTGTGGCCATCATCAAATTTTCTTCTACATTTTTCTTATAATTCTAATCCCTCCCCATGCTTGATAAGGAAGCAATATTCTCAAAAAAACAAAATGACACATGCCAAAACTTGATGACCATCCCAATTCCCAATTTATCTCAAAAGCAAAGCAAAGAATGAAAATTGAAAATTATTTCGAAAGCCTTGCTTAAAATAATTACAAAAATTTATTTGTTAACAAACAAAAGATGGCAACCAGTTAAAAAGTTCAAATCATCACAATTTTCTGGTCATTTTCCAACAGTTAAAATCACGTGAAATACGCAGACGACAGTCTATTGCGATTTATCTTTCTTATTGTTGCAATTATAAAGCTATTTTAATTCACAGAAAAATAAAAAAAAAACAGCCCCATGGAGCAATTGGCGCAAAAATTGAACCAATGCCTGTTTACATATGGATTCACATTTATTCCAAATTTCATCCACAACGTAACATTATTTCTTGAGATATAGCACTCACAATGGAAAAAAAAGAATGTTTGATTGTGCCACCCCCTTTTCAGCTGTTGACACAAAAATGGAATCAGCTCTTATACCCTCTAATGGCTACTTGTCGATGAATTTTTGTTTGATTCTGTTCATTATTTCTTGAGATACAGCAGTCACAATTGATGACAAAAAACGTTTTGTAGTTCACCCCCCATTTGAGCTATTGACACAAAAATTTGGTCACACCAATTTGACCAAATCAGCGCCTGTACCTGTTAAGGGCAACATATAGACCAAATTTTGTTTGATTCCTCCAGTTACTTCCTGGGGAATAGCAGGCACGCAAAACTCAAGAACATCTCATTGCTCCACCTCCCTTGGAGGAATTTGTGCCAAAAACCAATGGGCACAAGTTCACATAGGGACACACATGTGTACCGAATTTGGTTCAATTTCATGCGGTAGTTTTTACTGTAGCGCGGCCACAAAAAACCGGTCACACACATACGTGACACACACACACAGACAGACAGACATTTTCCAAAAATGGTTGAAATGGACTCGGCACACCTCAAAACGTTCGAATCCCTCAAAATTCAAAAATTTGCACGAATCCAATACTTTCTTCTATATATTAGATATAGAAGAAAGTAAAAAACAATGAAGTTTGGTGTATTTAATTATATTAAAAGTGAACTTTTTAAAAGCAAATGTTGTTGCATTTTTATATATGTCCTTCAAATTATCTTTTAAAAAACTTTTGTATTTATTAATCACTAGAGAAATTACTGGATTAATTTTCTTAAAATTTAAATAACTATTTGTCAGAACTTTTTAAAATTTCCTACATTGAATTATTTACATTTTTGCAAAACTGCCCGATTCTTACATTGAATTACTTTTATCATTTTTATAATGTGTTTTTCCCCTATGTTCTTAGATTTTTTGAGCAATCACGATTGCTTATTGTTCTCATTTGACTGTTTTGATGTCCTATCATTTTATTTTCCCACCGCCACCCTCCGCACCCTGTCCCCGTCGACCGGCTCCTCACGATGCTGCTCCTACAGCGAAAGCCGTCTCCAGGTTGCATCCATGTCCTACACACACGCGCATACATACACACACGTACACACACACACGCGCACAAACACATACACCTATACACACATACACCTACACACTCAAACAGATACACACACAAACACATACACACACAAACACACACCATGGGTGCAAGACCTTCCGTCTCAGGACGGATTTCCGTCTTGGACAAAATTTCCGAGACGGAGGTCGGGACGGAAAGAACTTCGATGACTTTCCTGCAGTTTTAAAAAGTTACTTAAAAAAGAAAAATTGAGTATTTGAAAAATATACTTTAATTACTGTACCGTTCCATAACCACGAATTTACATCTACATTCTCTCGATTTTCCGCCATGGGCTTGTTTTTGTTTTGTTTGCAACGTGCTTTTGGAGGAGTGGCTTTAGACTCGCGCCGTTTGACTTGCTTTAGGTTGCTTTGTTAGTTCCAACTCACTGCATTGCAGACCGCGGAGTTGCTCACTATTCTCCCTGATTTATCGTCTCTATTTGAAAATTTAGCCTTTTCTCTTGATCATCCTTTCGTTTTTTTCATTTGTGGGTTTTTTTTTTTTGCAAAAAATGTCTTAAGAGTTAAATCTGAATCACCGATTGAGAGTGATTGCTGACGGGATGAAATGTTTACGCCACAGCAAAGGGCGTCCACATGCCCCAGGCAAAACGGAAACTATCAGGGACTTCAAAGATTTTAATGAAAATGGGAATTTTGAAAAGAATCGGGGGGGGGGGGGGGTTAGGGATTTCAAGCTGGTTTGAAACACCGATGAGCAACTGTTCCTGAATGTTTGACATGTTGCTGGTAAAATATTCTAAGACTGGAGGAATTACTAAATTCCAATGTCTTTCAATATGGAAGGAGGGGGGGGGGGGGAGAGAAAAGGAAACGAGAAAAACTAACGGCATCACGAATTTGAAAAAAAAGCTAGCTCTTGCAAAGAGGAAAAGTTCGGAAATTAACCCACGATACTGAGGTCCTAAAACGTTTAATATCTTGGATATTCTAAGAGGAGGCGGGAAGCTACTCAAGGTCTCCATAAAAAAATATCAAAAAACTGAATTCAAAGTCATTTTTGAAGTTAGGAGTGGTTTGGGATTTTTCCTCTGCAAACTCTTTAAAATTTAAAAGTCAAAAATGTTTAGACTATCCTTAATGATGTAAAAGTGGGGAGGGGGGAAATTTAAAAAAAAAATCAGAAACTGGAGTCTTAAAAATAGTAATTTAGGCAATATTTAGCGAATTGATGAGAGATGGTTTTGGTGTTCTAACCTGAAAATGTTTTGTAGCTGAAGTATTAAAAACTATTTAAGGCTACACTTAAATTTCTTAAGAGAGAGGGAATTTGAGATCCTCTCCTGAAAGGTGTTTGCAATTGAAGCCTTAAAACTTTCAGGCTGTCGTTGGCAATCTCAAGAGGGGAGGGGGGGAATCTCTTTAGGCGAAATTCCGAAACTGGAGTTGTAAAAGCGAACCTTTAGACTGTAGACCATCTTGGGGTTCCGTTGTCCCCTTCCCAGAAAAAAATTCAAAGCTGAAGCATTCAGAAACTCAGCTTTGAGTAATCTTTGAGAGACTTAAGAGGATGGAATTCAAAGACTTTCTCTCAATAAAGTTAAGAACTTAAATTCTTAAAATTTCAGTGATTAAAAGGGGGAACCGTAAATTTAAGTTAAATTTAGTGAACTTAAGGGAAGGAGTTCAAGGAGGGGGGAGGCTCTCTCCCCCGAAAATTTCTCCATGCTGAATTTTAAAATGCTGTTTTGGCTATTGTTGAGTGAGTTTAGAGTTAGGGGATTCGGAGGTCTTTCTCGGAACTTTTTGGAAATTGAAGTCTTTCAGTAGAAAAATAAATCTTAAACACAAACTTACAGTGCCTTTAATAAACACAAAGAGGAGGGGGTGGGGGTGGGTATTCCGTCGCCCAGATCGAAATATTTCCGTTTCTGAAATTTTAAGAGCTTTGTTTTGGCTATCTTTGGATGACTTAAGGGGAAGGAAGTAGGAAGCTTCTTTCAAAAGTTTCCGAAATTAAAATATTAAAACTTTTAGGCGGTCATAAGTCATGTATGTAGGTAAGGGGGTTATTGCTCCTAGAAAGAAATTTAGAAAACTGAAGCATTAAAACTCAAATTTAGAATATTTGTGGTGAATTCAGAAGAAGGGTTTGGGAGTTCTCTTCCGATAAATTTTCGAAGATGAAATATTTAAAAGGTAACTTTAGGCTATATTTGAGTGCCTTAAGAGGGATTTGATTCAAGGCCCTCCCTGGGGGTGAGCATTCAGTTCCCCTATTGCTTTTTTTTAAATTAATGAATACTGGAAAGTGTACCTCGTTTAAAAAATGTATCTACTTCACTGAAGTGGTTTTTTATGGCTAATTTCACCACCTGCTATCTTATAAAGACTTCTTTTTCAAATGAAGACTGTATGGGGGAATGGTGCCAGTAGTCGCCTATACCCTTCCCCCTCCCCCTTTCCTTCTTTTCTGGTTTGTTGGCGCTACCTTGGGTAGGCTTTCCGATCATATCTGATTTATGTTGCAAAAAGTGAAAATCTTATGTCCCAAGCGATTTTATCGCTGCAAAAAATATGTTTACGATCGGCAATAGACTAATGGCGGAAGCCCCGAATGCTTTTACAACTAACATTATCCATTATCGTCTAAAATTGCGTTTTTGTAACTTCAGTTTCGAAATATTGCCGAAGGAGAGTTCCTGAACTTCATCCCTTCAATAATGCAGTCAAAAAGCGTATAAACGTTATGGAAGATGGAGTACAATGTCGTTATTAAAGGTTCAATTTCGGGAGAGTTCAGAGCGCCCCTCCCCCCCACCTCTTTTTCTAATACTTTTGAAGGTTTGCCCAATATTGTGATTTTGGGACTATCAGTTTGAAAAAATTGATCTAAGAGAGTCCTTGAATCCCTCTTTTCCCTGAACTTTACCAAATGGCCTATCATTGCGTTTTTTGGATTTCAATTTAAAAAAAAATCTGGGGGAGAGCCCCCAGACCCCCGTTATTGGCAGGTTTTACGTTTTTGGAGTTACGATATCAGAAAACATAAATATTACAATTTAAACTAAGTTCATGTTGTTATAAAAGTCAAAAGCTTAATTTTTAAAATCAAACAGATTCCAAAACTGGCATATTTAAAATGTCCAACATTTATACACATAAATTTTTCCTTAGGCACACATGATGGGGGGGGGGGGGGAGAGGCTGGAAATATTTTTCCGTCTTGAACACATCACCAAACTTGCACCCATGACACACACGCATACATACACACACATACACACACAACTACCCACACATTCATGCCTGCACACAAGACACAAACACATATGCGGACATACACATACGCATACATACACACACACACACAACTACCCACACATTCCTGCCTGAGCACAGACACAAACACATATGCCGACATACACATATGCATACATACACACATATACACACAACTACCCACACATTCATGCCTGCACACAGACAAACACATATGCCGACATACACATACGCATACATACACACATATACACACAACTACCCACACATTCCTGCCTGCACACAGACACAAACACATATGCCTACACACACATACAAATACCCCCCCCCACACACACACATACACATACCCCGTACACACAAACACCCCCCCCCCTCACACACAAACACACACGCCTACATACACACACTCGTGATTGCGAAAAACAAAATTTGAATTCAAGATGTCAAAATTCAAATTAAGTTTTTTTTTTCTTTTCAGGGAAAGACAACCGTTGGGAGTTCAATTTCGGGACTATCACTCCGTGGTCTGATTTGGGTGAGAGACTTGCACATCTAGGATGGGACAATCGGACCTTGCGATAAAAACGTGTCAAATTGTTTAAACTGTTGCAAGTCCAATCTGCATCGCCAAAGTTATAAACCTATTGTTGGATGTTGTTATGGCTGATGCCAAAAGTAGAACGCACAATTTTAATCGTTTTTCTGGACAAGTTCTACTACTGAGTTTTTATGTTTTTCTTAAACCCTGTCATAGTTTAAATTCCAAGTTGAATTTTTAACTCGTCTCTTTTTTGGGAGATTATACATGTACATTTCAGATAGACTCCACTGTTATCCATACAACTGCTTGAGCAAATTTTATACTTTTATGAGAGTAGACTTCTCGGTGTTGAGTTACATTTTAAAGATGAATGGCTGTGTTTGTGTGAATGGGTGCTTCAAAAGTTTCGTACTGCCAAAGGACTTAAAGTGGCGATTTCAGAACCACTTCTCTGCATAGTATAAATGAAGTTCCCGAAAAGCGTCTGTGTGTTTGAACTCGCAAAACTGGAGAACTACCCGGCCGATTGCGCTGAAATTTTCACAGTTTTGTTCCTTTAAGTCCTGAGAAGGTTTGCAGACCAGTTCGAATAAAGTTCGATGAATAGTTCTTTTTTTATTCCAATTTACGTCCAATTCTCACATAAATTCTCAAATAAGTGGGTGAAAAATTACTTGCACATATTAATATTACATATCGTTAGAAAGGAATGAATTTTCCGCGTTCTACGCAATTTGTTTCAATGCTCTAACTTTATCACGGCAGGAGTTATTTGCGTTTTTAGCTCGAATTTTTTTAGGCTTAGCTGAAATTTAGGCATTACTTTCTTCATTGAATAAATCAATAAAAAGTGAAGGAATTGTCTCACAGCTTTCTTTTTGACTCCATTGGAAAAAGCGACCTTTTTTACTCCAGATCTAACACGACCTATGGGTCCAAAAAATAAGCTTTTATCTCAAAAGGAAAAAAAGTTACAAGCCTTTTTTAATCAAGTTTAAGAAATCTCGATTCCATTCAAATTGTGAACCATTTTCTTTCGCATTTAAATTCCTTAAACTTATTTTATTTTGTGTTCCCATGGTTACGCGTTTTAAATCCATCTTTCTGGATTTAATTTCTTAAAAGTATTTTAATATCTGTCGTCATTGTTTGGAAGGGAAATCATGATGTTTTTTTTTTCGACTGATTGTTGAATATACGTCACTTGACACCAACTTTTATTTGCAAGGTGGACTGTGCAAAGCCGGGCAACGCAGCTAGTCACACTATAAAATCGGCCGTCAAAGTATGACGGGGTAAAAATTGCTACTACATTTGAACGAAGCAATTCTCTGTTTGGTGATATTTTGATAGTTGAAATTTTAATCCTAACTCCAGTGGATGAACCCTAAAATCCGGTAGATAGCGTTAATTGTTGACCACTTCTTAATGTGACCAGACATCCCGCTTTTTGTCTTACTGTCCCGCTGCAGGAATGTCCTGCCAAAGTGTCCCGCTTTGTCGAAAAAGTCCCGCTGTTTTGTTTAAATTCCGTCACACAAGAAATACAACATACAATCTAGATTTTTTAAATGCTTTTTCGATTTATTGCTGTCAGTAAACGTAAGTAGAGACGTACCGAGTACTCGGTAACTACTCGGTACTCGGCCAATATGCCGAGTACTCGGAACTCGGCCAAATTTTGATAAGATACTCGGCCAATACCGAGTAGTTGCAAAAAATTGAATATATAATTAAATTTACAAAAAAGCTCAAGCATATATAATTTTCTGCAACCATTTACAATTCAAATTTAAATTTTGAGAATAATGAAGTTTGAAATACTTTAATGGAATAAATCTTGGTTCGAATGTCTCGAAAGTTAATAAAACTTTTTTGTTAAAAATTGTTGCAAATATGGAATTTTTACTACACAAACTAAAATTAGTAATAAGATATATAAAAATACCTTAGCTTTAGAAATAAAAGGAAATAAAACAAGGTTAGAAGCACAGTGCAGGATCACTGCAGACACGTGTTTTGGCGTTACGAGGAATTTCTTTTTCAATGCACAAAATGTGAGCTCGTTGATTTAAAGGCATCCGGCAAAAGTCGAATTTTTTGTCGTATGCCTTTACATTCTTTAGTTCACATGTTATGCACTGAAAAGACGATCCTTGTAACACAGAAAAACGTGTCTGCAGTGTTCCTGCACATTTGTTTTTCTGCTTTTAAATATTATTTGTTTAGCGAACTAGACCAATAATGAATAAATTTGTATAATTTGTTTGAATTCCAACTTGATAAGTCATACCTTTTATTTATTAATTTTTAATTTAAAAAAATATTATTTTTGCAAAATTTTGTAGTAAATTTCAGCAGGAATTTAGTTTAAAAAACTATTATATGGACAAGGAGGCCTATACTACTATTTCAATAAGTTCAAAATTCATCGGTGTATGTCGGTGGTCCTTCTTTCAACATAATTGGTACTGGGAAACTCGGGCCGAGTAGTGAAAGGCCGAGTTACTCGGTAACTCGGTACTCGGCCGAGTAGTAAAAGGCCGAGTACTCGGTACTCGGCTACTCGGCCAAAGTGCTACTCGGTACGTCTCTAAACGTAAGAACACCATGTAAAATGTTATCCTTTAATTAATGTGACCAGACGTCCCACATTTTGGCGGGACAGTCCCCCGAAAGAACGTTTTCCTTGGTGAATAAAATTTGGGACATCTGAAAAACGCAATTATCAGTTGCCACTTTAAAAAGTCTTCTTTTAACTAAAATTAACTTTTCTTATTCATGCAAAGAATTCCTTGATTTTCTGAAAGGCAACAAGAATTTGCTTCTTAAAATTTCTTCTAACAGCAAGTACAACTGAAAATAATAATTTTGATTAATAAATTTGTTGTGAGATGCAATATTCTTTACATCAATACTATTAAATTACTTTCTACTTGAATTATTTATTGGTACATTTGAGTTGTTTTTCTGTTACATAAAATATTAAGCCTGTGGAGAAAAAAAAAACTACTCTACCCCCCCCCCCCCCCCCCCCCGTCATGTGTCCTGATTTTTAGCTTGAAAAATCTGGTCACATTACCACTTCTTAGTTTCTTCATTCTCCTAAAATTAGTCCTCTCAGTAAAATCTCGGATCTAGTTCAGCCCTTGTCAAAATAAAGCATTTTCCCTGATTGTCGAACATTGAAAGAAAATGTTATCAAATTATCATGCTGTGGCGCGAGTTTCATTGTTGATGACGTCAGGAGCGTTACTCAATCAGTGAATTCGCTATTATATATATGAGGATTGTAAATTAACATTTTCATCTGTTATGAGAAGAAAATAATGTTAATCAATTGTTTTAATACTTTAAAATATGAAAGGGGATTATTTCTTTTTAAGAAAAAAATACCAAGATATTTGTTACTTCTCGTTTTGACAATTTTTGTAGCTTTTTCAAAATTTGTACTGATAAAATTTTCAACCACAGTTTCACTTAAGGTACAAATTGTGAAACCAAAACTGTGGAATCTGGTTTCTAATTCAGCAGCAGTCTCAAGCTTATGTTAACATTGTTTTCCCTCTCTAAAGTCTGCTAGAGGTGCAGGCAACTACCCAACAGCTTGTTACAGTTTAAGTGATTGTTGCACTGAAATATTTTTATAGCTACCAGTGTGAAGATACTCAGCTTCCATATGAGGGTTTTTTTTTTTTTTTTACCTTCAGCTTTGTTATGGGCTATTTCAGACTGATGAGCCCAAAACATTGCAGTTTTTGGAGCCAAACAACAAGAAGCTGTATTGTAGTTGATTGCAATTCTGGTTAACAATAGCAGGGAAATTATTTATCATACCAAATGCCCCAGTATTTTGAATCGCTAATCAGCATAACTTGGGCTTTTAATTCGGTCTTATGCTTTGATTATCAATTAAAATGAATCAAAACACAAAAAGAAAGATTACTTTTTCAAAAGGATGTTAAAACTTGCATTAGGCAGTGGCATAGCCAGAATATTTATTCAATGCGGAACATGGTTAAATTTCAGAGGGCTAGTTTTAGTCCTTTCCTTTCAAAAAGGGAAAATTTCTACAATTTTTATTTTTATATTTTTTTTAAAGTGGGACATGATTAAATCTCTGAAGGGAGATGGCTAGTTTTAGTCCTTTCCTTTCAAAAAAGGAAAATTTCTTACTTTTCAATTCATTCTTTTTACAATTTTCATTTTTTTTTTTCCAAGGTGGGACATGATTAAATCTCTAAAGGGAGATGGCTAGTTTTAGTCCTTTCCTTTCAAAAAAGGAAAATTTCTACAATTTTCATTTTTTTTTTTTTTTTTTCAAAGTGGGACATGATTAAATCTCTAAAGGGAGATGGCTAGTTTTAGTCCTTTCCTTTCAAAAAAGAAAAATTTCTACAATTTTCATTTTTTTTTTTTTTTTCAAAGTGGGACATGATTAAATCTCTGAAGGGAGATGGCTAGTTTTAGTCCTTTCCTTTCAAAAAAGGAAAATTTCTTACTTTTCAATTCATTCTTTTTACAATTTTCATTTTTTTTTTTTTTCCAAGGTGGGACATGATTAAATCTCTAAAGGGAGATGGCTAGTTTTAGTCCTTTCCTTTCAAAAAAGGAAAATTTCTACAATTTTCATTTTTTTTTTTTTTTCAAAGTGGGACATGATTAAATCTCTAAAGGGAGATGGCTAGTTTTAGTCCTTTCCTTTCAAAAAAGAAAAATTTCTACAATTTTCATTTTTTTTTTTTCAAAGTGGGACATGATTAAATCTCTGAAGGGGGATTGGCTAGTTTTAGTCCCTTTCCTTTCAAAAAAGGAAAATTTCTTACTTTTCAATTCATTATTTTTACAATTTTCTTTTTCTTTTTTTTTTTTCCAAGGTGGGACATGATTAAATCTCTGAAAGGAGATGGCTAGTTTTAGTCCTTTTCTTTCATAAAAAGGAAAATTTCTTGGTTTTGCAGAGGAAAACGTCCTTAAATCCCTCCCTCCTGGATATGCCACTGGCATTAGGTTTAATCATTTTAAAAAAAAGGAAATTTGACATTTATTCAGTTTAATCTTGATTATCAACTAGATTGGATTTAAGGCATTAAAAAAATTAATGAAAAAATAAAACTCCTTCCTTAAAAGAAGATTAAACATTGGATTAGATCAACTTAGGTAATACGAAACTGTGAAGCACCAGCATATTGTGTCTGTAAGAATTTAAAAGTGAGAGCTTTAGTTGTTCTGTTCTATGTCAGAAAAAACTTTTTAAATTATTGATGTCATATTGTTTCTTTCAAAGAATAAAGAGAACATGTTTTTACAAACTACAAACTAGGATCATTTTACCATACTTTATCACTGTTCTTATTGTTACTTCCTGTTCTAGATTTAGCCTCTCTGTTAGACTAACAACATTACACTGTGTAGGACTGTTTCCATTTTACAATTTCATGCGTGATTTATCTGGGTTCTGGTTGTCATTAGAGTAAAATTGGAGAAACATTTATTGCTTTTAATTGAACTTTAAAATAGCACTTCAAAAATTCAAGGTGTCCATTGATCAAAGAAAAAAGCATGGAATTTCGAGAACTACAACTCTGGTAGAATCTTTAGTTTTTGTAAAAATAAATTAGATTTGAAAAAAAAAAATCATTCCTTTTTATTTTTTTAAATTTTAAGCTCATATTTGTGGTAGTGAAAATATGAAATCAAACAAATTTCTTTTTGCTTTAATCTATTTCTTGAATAATAGTTATTATGTTAAGAGAAAACGTTATGTAATAGTGTGAATTAAGTTGTAGGGGAAAAGGGGACACCATGTGAACATGGTATGTTTTACCAGGACAACGTCAAGCAAAAAATCTTGAAAAATTCTCAAGTAATGGCAGTACTAGTCATAATTCTTGGTAAAACTTTTGGAACAATGACTCAGTTTATGTTTTTGTGCTGACAACTTCTTTGTTTTAGCTGGTGTTGTATGTAATTTTATTGCTGTCTTCTTCAAGTGAAAACATATTTTAATTCGATGCATCACACCATTGGCATTCAGTGATGAAATCATCATTTAGTAATCTTTCCACTACTTTTTTAAATGGATATTCTACAAGTCCATGCTTTTGAAGCGAAATCTGTACATCAATGGATTGATTATGGTACTGTCTCATCAAAAGAGAAATATTCGTTAAAAATAAGAGCAGATATTTAATAAGTGAAACTGAAAATTCTTAAATTAAAAACATTTTCGGCTAATACCGAAAATATCGGTATTTCACCTCGGCTAATACCGGTATGAGGAAATTGCAAAACAGCACGAAATTTGGTATACCTATATTGCAATCGCTACTCATCATCATATTCTGTATGAACCTTAAACAGAATGAACTTTACATAATCCAGTCTTCTTTGTATTGCTTAGTTTTATAAGTTTCTTTCCTGTCGATCCTGTAATTAAGAACATGCTACAAAACTTTAAAAATTGATAGTAAGCAGAGTTATATATATTTTGAAAACATTTTTTTTTATTGCCAGTTGCTGTTCAATTTAAACTGACACAACTGATTAATTTAAACTGATACTTGGTTACAAACCCTTCAGTGTAATTGGTATATATGTATATGTTTCATATTAAAGAGTCTTTCGTTGAAACTGGATGCCTGTCCTGTATTTTTCATTCGTGTTCATTTGTGCCCACTTATAGGAGCCCATGTGAACAATTGAATATGTATATCTTTTAAATTACATAAGGTAATAAAATATTTTTCTGAAAAAATTCCAGAGTTCAAAGAAAAGGCTATTTAATCAAAGAGACACTTTTGCTCTGATAAATCTTTATCTTTACTAATAATAAAGCTGAAAGTCTCTCTGTCTGTCAGGATCTCTGTGACGTGCATAGCGCCTAGACCGTTCGGCCGATTTTCATGACATTTGGCACAAAGTTAGTTTGTAGCACGGGAGTGTGCACCTCGAAGCGAGTTTTCGAAAATTCGATGTGGTTCTTTTTCTATTCCAATTTTAAGAACAAAACTATCACAAGATGGACGAGTAAATTACGAAATCATCATAACGTGGAACCGTCACATGGGCACAAGCCAATTGGCGAGAAAATTCACCATACATTATTTGTAAATATACAGGCGAACCAAAAGACCTTTTGATTTTTCTATTACGGGCAAAGCCGTGCGGGTACCGCTAGTTGATAATATTGTTTGAGATATTAAGAAATGAAAAAAAATGTTCACATGTACCCCCTTTTCCCCTATACGTAATAAAAATGTACTGTAAAAATATTTTTGAATTATAAATAACTATTTACCCAAAACTGATTCCAAAAAATATTTGGTTCAGAAGCATGAGACTAAAAGATCAGGGAAAAGTGACTCAACCACATAAATTAATTTTAAAATCAGAAGTAAAGTAACTTTGTCTGCAGTAACCTGCAAAATAGTACAGTTAGACCTTTTAATATTTTCTTTTTATTTTATACATATTCATTCACGTTGGTTCAAGTTATGGAATTGACTATTACATAGTACCTCAAGATTGATTTTAAAATTTCATCTTTATTTTAAAGGCAACCAGTACCTCGATAAATTTTGTGTACTTGTTAAAAAATTTCCATGTAAAAAAACTGTTGATACATATGAAGTGGAGAGAAAGCAAATTTTGTTATTGCACTGGTTATTTTTAAAACAATTATTTAGTGATTCAGCATCTCAGCTTTACACTGAGAAATTACAAGTGTAAAAATCTGTCATTTGTTAAGTTTGAGTCCTTTATGAAAGTTGCTTCATGTGGGTAGGAAACTATCATTAAAAATTGTTGTATTGCCGTATTTGACGAGATATTACATGCCCTTATTCTATACAACATAAATATCCACTTTTTGTATTAAGCTCACATGATAAAATAGGATCCAACTGAACTAGCTTGCAGTTCAAATTGTAATGTTTTCTTACTCAGGAGTGTATATAGAAAATTATTTGGGGAAGAGCCAAATGTTATAAGAATTGTCAAATTTAAGTTTGAAAATGCAGTTGGCTCTCTGTTTAACGACACTCTATTTAACGACATCCTCTATTTAATGACGGCTTTTCACGGTCCCAGATGGTCCACTGTAGTGTTAAAAGCATTCTATTTAAGGACGCTTTCTACTTAAGGACGATTTTTTGTGGCCCCTTGAAAGTCGTTAAACAGAGACCCAACTGTATTAAAATCCTTACAGTGAGTAGTTTTTAATTTATTTCAAGGGGGGCTAGGCCCCTTCGGCACCCTCCTTAAATATACCCTTGTTATCTAACGACATTCTCTATTTAATGACGGCTTTTCACGGTCCCAGATGGTCCACTGTAGTGTTAAAAGCATTCTATTTAAGGACGCTTTCTACTTAAGGACGATTTTTTGTGGCCCCTTGAAAGTCGTTAAACAGAGAGCCAACTGTTTTAAAATCCTTACAATGAGTAGTTTATTTCAAAGGGGGCCAGGCCCCTTCGGCACCCTCCTTAAATACAGTCGGACCTCCATATATCGAAGTAGCAAATTGCCGGAAAAAAATTCGATATATAGAAATTTCGATACATGGAAACGATCTTATTTTTTCATAAAAGTATCCTAAAACATTAAAATAAAAGCTAATTTTCGTGTATGAAACCCAATTTATAATTTATACAAGCATTGGATTAAATGAAAGTTGATGATTAAAAAATTAACAGAAATTACATTTTTACGCCAACCATACATCTTCATATTCTTCGGCAATTCAACTTGATCGCAACATGAGAGGATTTTCGTTTTAACAATGTGATCGAGAAAAAAAGTAAAAAATCAATCTACTTAACTTGAATGATTTTTTCTGAAGCTAAGAAGACTAGGAATGATAATCAACAGACAAAAGAGATAATTTGAAACTGCTTTTACAGTGTTACTGGTTGCAACTAAGATTTGAAATAAACTTGAGGGAATTTAAGAACTTCAGAACGGAACAACGACTTAACTACAAACTCTTCAACCCCAAATTTCTTATGAGTTCCCTAGCAACCTTTAGTGAACGTAATTTCCTCCTCTAACCTTTATTTTTCATGAGACAAACAGTCTAAGGTGGAAAAAAAAATCTACGAATGTCTCGCAAAAACTTCGATATATAGAGATTTTTTCGATATGTGGAAACAATTTTTCTATATAATGAACATAGAAATTTGCTGGGATTTCGATATAAAGAAAATTTCGATATGTGGAGGTTCGACTGTATACCCTTGTTGTCTATGAACTGTTACTGTTTCCATCGCAAAGTGCAGGCTCTTGTTTTAATAGTTAGTTATTGACAAGGAAAATAAGTTCCGTTGAATTAGTTAAGTGTATGTGTTATATGAATCATTCTGAAACCGGTCTTTAGCTTTGTTAGCTAGGTTAGAGTATCACATTTTGTTGCTCTAAGAGTCTGTTAGAAATAAGCTATCTTTAGTCACATTCAAGGATCATCACATTGAATCTCTTCTCTCTTGACTAATCATGATTGCAGCCCCAGATCAATAAGGATAAATTTATTTTTCGGAGGAATAAATTAAAAAAATAATTTTAAAATGCAATCAATTGTATCAAATCATTTCATTTTATTTATTTATTAATTTTGTGTAGCATTTCTGTTGAATCTTTTTTCTTCTATTTTCGAATACATATATTTGATTTATTAAAAGTGGCCCCTGGGTTGTTTATTTTGACCCATAGAAACTTATACTAGAGTTCATCATTGTACCTATATTTAAATTCTTATTTCTAACTCTGCTACTGTCTGTCCATCACAAGAAAAGCACCCGCCGAAATGTCTGTGCCTGTCTATTGCTATAGCAACGAGGCTTGTCTCATTTTTTCAAGGGAAGCTTAATGTTGGAAAAACCCGTACGATTGCACAAAGGAGAGAAGACGATTGGCAAAATGGTGCCAAAAAACCTCCTGCTAGCCCTTGCAGAAAATGAAGGAAGTCTGTTTTTATGGCAGTAGACAGGCTCAGACTTTATGGCAGGAGCTTTTCTCGTGAAAGACAGTAAGAGTACCACATTTTTCTTGGCACTTGATTAAAACGTTCCTTTATCAGGAGAACACATTTTAAGTTTTAAATAAGTGAATTACAGATGGCACCTTCAGGGTGTTTTCTAGGGTTAGAAATTTTACAAAATGAAGTTATAAATTTTACAATATGCAACAAATCCTTCTTGTTCATTGGGAAATAAGGATTTTTTGGTTTGATTAGTAGATATTGCAAGTGATTATTTTTAGGAATTTTGTATTCTAGTAAAAACCAGCCAATAAACATTACCTGTCATAAATGAGTGGCATGTAATATATCAGCAATTATGGTAGATGTTTTATTTCATTTATTTTTTAAAAACGTTTTATAGTTAATTTTTTCTATTAGTCCTTGCTGTTTTAAAGATTTTAAAGACTATTCTTTTATTTTTTAAGCTCATACTTACTTTTATCTTCATAATAGTTACTCTTGATGTAAAAAATGAAAACCTTAAACCAAAATATAAAAACAAATAGATGATGTATGTCTCTTGTATTTAGAAGTGTGTACTTTTTCATGTAAGCCTTCTCATACCTATATTTTACTAAAAAAGTTTTAATATCCATCTTGCATATTTACTGATATGAAGTTGCACTTTTTGTGTGGAAGCGTTGAAGTTTATCATAATTATAAAAAGTAAAATATGAATCTGAATGCTTTCAGTGGACAAAATAGCTCTTGTAAATTGGAATAAGCAGTTCGATTAAAAAATATGGTGTCCAAAATTTATTATATTCTAAGAGTTGTATTGCTCTGATTTAAGGATTATTTAGTTGACATGATTTTTAAGCTTTAATTATTTCCACTCTTAGTTATTTATCATCATACACTAAAAATGAAAAATCATGTAAAAGTTTATAACTATATGAGGGAGGTAGAAGCAAAGGGATGCAAGTGGCAAAATTGAAAATTCGGAGATAACCAGTACACATAAAAGGTGAACCACTCCTCTTTCTTGGGAAAAGAGATGGTACTAGTAGCCCTGGTAGTTGCTGCTATACAGCATGATTTAGAAAAAAAATATCAGTGAAAGCCTATCTAGGACGTAACCTTCATACGTGTTTTACTCAAAACTTGAACATGTTCACTTGCATCCCTTTGCTTCTTATTGCCTCATATATACCTATGCTTTCTGTAAAAAGGAAAAAAAATTAAGAATTTCTAAAAATAGATTTTGTCAAGTAGTGTTTTAGAAGGCTGTAAGTTTTTTTTTAACACTAGAACGACTGACATTTTCTGTATACCTAGAAAGACTGAAGGGGCCAGTGTGGCCCCTACCCATTTTTGGAGTGAATTCTTTTAAAAATTCTTCCTGATTGAGTTCACATGCCTGATACACCTTCTTTCATGACTAAATAAAAACTTAGTATGCAATTATTTGTAGTGTTGCTCTCTATACTGGCCAAAAGCTTGGATCAGTTTTTCTTTTCAAGGGCAATGGCTACCATTAGGCTGGTAAGCAGTCGGTACTGTTTATAGCATTTGGATCTCCAACTAGCTGTATAAAGCAAAAGTTACAGGTTAAACTAGAGAGAATGGCCTTTTTTTATGCTACAACAATTAGGAGAAAGGGAAAAATATTTTTTTTTTTTTAATTGTAAAAAAGCTTAGGGGCCACTGTGGCCCCTCCCGTCTTTCTTGGTATAAGGATCAATATTTACAGTACTATGAGGCGTATGATAAAATGATTAAACAAGCATTCAAATAGTGTCATATAATGAAAAGTCATGAAGTTACATTACGTTCCGTTAGACATTATCCGAGTTAATTAACAACAAACTATGCGAGGGGCCACACAGGCCCCTCCGTCTTTCTAGTGTTAAAAGATCACCTCGGATTGTAATCTGTGATGAGATAAAACAACTTATTGCAACAGCTTTTGCAGGATATTAATTACGCTGACCAGATTGTCTAGTTGGAAAATTGTCGGTTTGGCATTTAATAAAAGGTAGATAAAATCCTATTTCATATTGTTGTAGACTTATGATTGGGTCTTTAGTTCTGTGTTTGGATATAAATAGCATTTTGGCGAAAGAGAATCTTAATACATTAGTTATAGATACTAGCTTTCCAACATTTCAAAAGCTGCGTGCGAAAAATTCAATTATAACTGGGAGAGCTCCGATTCAGGTTATAAATAGCAAATCATTTAAAACTATACAATTTTTCTAAAACACTATTTTTACGATGCATTTTTTCCTTTGTCGTATAACATCACACATAAAAGTAAATGAAAGGCAAAGGTACAAATAAATGCTATATTTGACTTTGAATTCAAGTCTTTTAGTTTTGTATGATGTTATTACCTTAATATAGTGGGATCAGCAATGAAAATATGGGTCTGATAATGCCAGCAAATAATAAATTCTGAGAAATAATTAGCGAGCATCAAGTATACAATTGGCTACCAACAAAAATTAATGAAGGTGCCACTCATTTCAGTAACTCTGCATTTCTCACACCTGCATGCCTACTTCTCAAAATACGAACGTACTTTGCCTATGCTTTTTAGAAACATGTAAAACTACTTTTTACAGTTTTTAAATTATAAAATATTTTTTCCTGTGCTGAATATTTCAGGAATTGTTGTTCGAAAACCCTCTCACCTCTGAAAGTACAATTCTTATTGAAAGTTTTTTGTATTCCAAGCAAAAGAAAGAAATTTAAATTTAAATTTTCTGCTATGTTTGAATAAAATTTCAAATATAACCTAATAATGTTCATTCATTGATGAAAATTTTCTTGTGCTTATCTTTTTGTTAGAAAATCAAATTTATATAATGTTAGAACTTTTATAAAACAGATAAACACAAATTTATTTTCTATATTATGTAAACGTATTTCATACCTAAAATTATGTACAAATTTTAAATTGTTCTTTTTTGTATATATAGAATGAAAGTTATGTAAATAATATCTACTATTCCCTTGACTGTTATATAATAGATATATATCAATTTGTTTTTCAAAAGACTAAGCTTTTGAATCATTGAATTGAAAGTTACACAAGTATTTGAAATTAGAACAAATACAACCTATTACTTTTAAGAGACTTGGCATTTTTAGTCAGTCTATAATTAAATAAGCAGAATACAATGAGAAACTTGAATTAAATGCATAGTAATGAATACATTACAAGCAGTTGACATACTTATTAATTTGAAACATAAGAAAAAATTCTTGTGTGTTGTTATTTATTTTTGTGGAAAAAATTATTTAAAACAAACTGTATTGTGTCTAAATCTTTACTTGCATAATTCACTAGTCAATTATATTTTATTACTATTGTTATTACTTTGGCCAAGATTCTAAACCTGACAAAATACCCTTGACTGTCCTTGCAGAGATAATACTGATACAACTTTATCCAACTACTCTTCAGTTATGTCTGACTATCTTTTTTTAAAAAAATATAGTAACAATAATTTTGACTTATATATTAATTAATCTTAAATTTCAACTTTTTTGTCAGAATAAAACTACTCTTTGCGGCCTTTTATAAACCGAATAGGAGCGGGATAAGATAAAATAATAATAATAAAAAATAAAATTAATTTCAAAAAAAAAAAATATATTTGAATTTTGACCTCTTGAATTCAAATTATGTTTTTCGCAATCACGAGTGTGTGTGTATGTAGGCGTGTGTGTTTATGTGTGTGTGATTGTGTGTAAGGGGGTATGTGTATGTGCAGGCATGTGTGTAGGTAGTTGTGTGTAGGTGTATGTGTAGGTATCTGTATGTATGCATGTGTGTATATGTGTTTGTGTGTGTAGGTGTATGTGCATGTATGTATGTGTGTGTGTGTGTGTGTGTAAGATATTGACGCAACCTGGAGACGGTTTTCGCTACAGGGGCAGCATCGTGAGGAGCCGGTCAACAGTGATGCTGCAGAGGGTGCTGGCGGGAAAATAAAATGATAGCACATCAAAACAGTCAAATGAAAGCAATAAGCAATCGTGATTGCTCAGAAATGCAACATTTAAGCATCACAACTTATAAATTTTATTTTGGTTAAAGTTTTTTAGTTCTACAAGAACTTAATCCCTTGTAAGTAAGTTTTTTCAGCTAAAAGAATGATAGATTAACATAAGTATTTTTTTGATTTTTGGATTGATGTCAACTTTTCATCAGTACCTTTTTTCAGTTACCAAGGTTTAATATAAACATGACTGATTTATCATTGATCATATTGTTAGAAATGTAGTTATAATTATAAATAGAAAATAGCATTAGTTCATTTCAATTGACTTACATCAGAGCCTTCACGCCAGTTTTTCAAAGTCAATTTTCAGAAATCTGCCGCTTGAGGTGGGGCATTTCTAATTCCTTATAACTCTGAAACACATGTATAAAATTTCCATTGCGAATTTGTTCCAATGTGCCATCTGCATAAAAAAAATTACATTCAATTTGAAACATCATTTAATGAGACTCATTAAATTAAAATTAAAAAGTAATGAAATTCACATCCTAGAGATCCTTGTATTTTTTCACTCAATCTAAAATTTATGGGGAAATATTTTGGAGAAAAATGCTGTACAAGCACAAAAATCCACACTTTCAAAATCCAGAAAATCTTTCTGGAATACCAAGCAAAAGTTTTAACAAAGTGAAATTACCAAAACAGTTAACAATTTTTGACGTATTAAGAAATGTGGTGTGAAAAATTGTTTTATTCTATATTGTATTTAATTGCTCTTAAGTGTTCTTTTCATAACTAATCCGCGCTTTCTTAACCCTAGTTAACTGTGATTGCTAAAGGAATAGTACTTTTTTTAGTTAAAAAAAGATAAATAAATTAAACATTTTAATCTTTAGTTCATTTAAATGTTCTTTTTGTAGTTAGTTTCGTATTCTATACATAAAAATGCTTTTGAAATAAAAATTATTAATATCTCCAATCCTGAGAAGTAAAATATCCCAATGGCCCGACTTCCAGAAGTTGTACTGTAATGAAATTTTAAATATTTCAAGCGATCCATGCTCATAATCCTTGTAAATAAAAAACCAATGGACAGTCAATAAGGGTTCATAATCCTTGTAAATAAAAAACCAATGGACAGTCAATAAGGGTACGGGTTTTTTAAAGTTCAGGTTACATTAACATTTTCGTCAAGATTATTCAACATTGTTGAAAAAAGAAAATTTCTCATCTGCTGATATTTGCTTTTTGATCATGATGTATTATAGCGTAAAATGTTGTCATTTATAAATGAAAGATTTTGTTTTAATCTTTTATTCTTTTGTTATTGAAATTGAAAGATTTACTTTAAAATCATATTTGTTTTGTTGTATAAATAATTTTGTATTAATTTGTACATAAGTTATGCAGTTAGATGTACATAGCATTTTTGTTGTCCATTATGCAGCCTAGTTGCTTGTTGTTGTTTGTATGAATTAATTATAATGGTGTTGGACGTGTGTCAAAGGCTCAACTGATTAAAAATGTATGGAAAAATATGTATTGTTTAATTTTTTATTCAAACATATATTGTACAATAGTAACATGACCATGGGAAAATAAAAGTGATAAAAATCACAGTAGCAGAAACAAAGACAAATCCAATTTCTAGTTTTGGAGGGCGTCATTAATAAAATACAGTAAAACCCCTCCAGCGGACACCCCTCTTACGCAGACAATTTTTAATTCCCCTGTTCCAATGCAAAAAACATTATTAAACCCCTGTCCTGCGGAGACCTCTCTATTGCAAATAAAAAAATTTGTCCCATTACTGTATAAACAAACAAGTCAGGAAAGGGGGGGGGGAATCATGAATATATTATTGGCAAGGTTGGCCGGATTTGATCCAATGTTTTTTTTTTTTTTTTTTGAAAAAACCCATAATTTAACCCATTTTTGGATTCTTAAAAATGTCTGAGAATTTTTTAATAAAATTAATTAATTTAAATGCTTTCACAATTTAAACTTATTATTTATTTGTTTTTCACTACAGACAATGGACATAAAAAAATAAATTTTGAACTTAATAGTCTTCATAAATACATTGCACTTTACTTTTAGTCAAATTTAAATAAACCAATGTACTTAAAGTAAGGTAAGATAAATAAATACCTTTGTGCTGAACAGTAAAGTGAGAAAAGCACAAATTCGCAGATTACTGCTAACACATGTTTCGATGTTAAAGGGAACGCCTTTTTCAATGAAAAAAGTAATGGATGAAAAGATATCCGACAAAAGCGAAGAGCAGATAAGCATACAGCTTATAAGATAAAAATAGCCGATTAGCCAAACACCCAATGAGAAAATTATAAACCGATAAGGAATCAATAGGAATACAGACAAAGGCCAAGAGCTCTCTCTGAGGTACAGTAAAATGGAAAGAAAGAATTCAATTGGGCAAAGATTAAGTCAAAGCTTAAAGAAAATTTTAATAACCATGAACCCAAGAAAGGAAAAGCTGAATGGAAGAAAAAAAACACCAAGAAATGAAATAAACAAAAACAAAAATTTTCGGAAAAGAAGAAAATAAAGAAATAGAAGAAAGGGGGGGGGGGAATGTAAGAGTGATTCAAATCCCAACAATGTTGAGCAATACTAGACTTATTTAACTGTTGTTTTTTCACATAATTTTGATGCTCTTTCAAGCGAAATTTTAAAGCACATCGAGTCTGTCCAATATAGGCAAGTTTACAACTACAGTTAATTTTATAAATTTTACGAAATTAAGAGGGTGAATAGAATCTTTAAGAGAAGAGAATGAAAGTTTATTAATAGGAGAAAACACCACCTGGAATAGGAAACGTTTTAAAATTTTAGAACCTCATAGCTTACAGATGAAAAGAATGGCAAAACAACCAAATTCTTTCTGAGGAAGGTTTGGTTAAGAAGATTAGTTTGGGATTTATTTGAAAGTTTTTTCTAAATGGAATCAAAGTTGGTGGATAGTCTCTATCAATTGCCACAGCTTTAAGATAATTAAGTTCCAATGAAGAACAAATATTAATTGCGAGATACATAAAAAAATTGAAAGCAGAATATTTTTGATTTGGAGGATGAGACAATAGTCTATAGGGAGGTAAAGAAACAGCAAAAGATTTGCGATAAACAGTAGCTTCAAAACCATAAGTCTTAACGGCATTGAAAAAAATATTTCAAACATTTTAAATAAGCATATTTTGATTTTTATTTTAACTGATCAAGACAGTGGCGTAGCTAGACCCGACTTTCGGGGGGGGGGGGGGGTTACTTCTTATATATATATATATATATATATGTGTGTGTGTGTGTGTAATCGCTTGGAATTTTTTCCTTTTCTTCTTTTTTTTTCCTTTCTCTTCTCTCTTCTTTTTCTCTTTTTTTTTTTTTTGAGACTAACTTTTCGGGGGGGGGGGGGGTTTGTCCCCAAACCCCCCCCCTTAGCTACGCCCCTGTGGATCAAGAACTAATTCGAAATATTTTGACTAAGTCCTGTCAGGCCTGATTTTCTCAAGTTTTGTAGATTGTATAGAGAAAACACATTAGCCAAAAAGCTTTCATGTGAATTATTTTCTGCAAGCCAATACGTCACAAATCTCGAATAAACGAGATATATTTTTTAGAAATCAAAAGGATTTATTATTGAACAGAACTATTGAACTAACAAACTATTGAACAGAATATGATGAATAGCATTTTTATTATCTATCTTACAAAAAAGTTTAATATTTCTTACTCTGTACAAAGAAATAGAAAACCAGGCAACATAAATATCAAAAAAGTATCTTCATTAAGCTGGAATTCAGAAAAAGGGATTTGCCTTCTACAGTAGCTTTGCATAACAAAATGAAATACAATAAAGTAAAATGCGAAAAAACAATGTAGTAATTAAAAAAGAATAGATTTTATCACTTGAGAAGTAACTTGGCCTAAACTGTTGGTAATCATAGCTTACGTTCGACAAGCACGACCGGTTGGTTGATCACGTGACAACAATGACGTCAGCAGTTACTAACTGGTTGTTCACGAACCAATGCTTCATCAAATACTTTTGGTTGGTCACCGGTTACCTTGCGCAAACGAATAACACGCTGGTGAAAAATACTTATAATTGGTCAAAAATGTCACATGTTCCATTGACCAATCAACCAGCTTAAGCTGTTAAACACTAAAAATTTCAAAAAATAAATTAATAAATAAAGTTAAGAAAAAACTAAAAATTAATTAAGGGAAAAAAAGAAAACATTTACATTAGATTAAAAAGTAGAGTATAAATTATTTAGTGAGATTTACCGTTTTAATAATCCTATAAACAATCGTACCTCCCTTGAAATTTTTCTGATTTTTTTCTATAAATGACAAATTGTTTGTGCGTAACAATCCAATGTAATTTTGTTACAAAGCATCATGTTCTGCTAGTTATGAATGTGTTCTACTTCATGTTACTCATATTACCCAGATAGCCTTTGGTCCCAGTTAGTGAATACCAATGAAACAATAAGTAGTTTAAATTTAAATTATTTCATAGCTCTTACAATATGAACACAGAAAGCACTTCTCACAACAATTTGGCACTAAACTGAATTCAGCTGTCTTTACTGCAAGGAAAGGTTTAACAGAATGATAAAAAGTAGTGGCGGCGAATCTGGAGGGAGGGGAGGCAAGGGGTGACTGCCCCCACACTTTTTTCATCATCAAACATTGCCTCAACGTTAAGATTTCAATTTCAAAACATTCTGGGTAAGGTTACCCGAACATTAACGTCGCCAAATACTGTTTAAAATTTTAGTTTTAAAGCTTGAATTTCAAAATTTTTCTGGGAGAAAATCCCTCGAGTACGCTCCCTAATTACTTTAAATTCAAAGATGACCTAAATTTGGCTTATAAAGACTGTAGTTTGACGGGAAAAAAAATCCTGAAGAGATCCCCTCTAGATAGTGTAAAACTGCGTTTTTACGACAAATTTATGTTGTAAATTTATAAAGGTAAATAAAATTTCCTCGTTTCATCAAATACCCCGCTTTATCAAATAATATTTCTTGGACTGGACGATATTCAATTAAGCGGTGCCGACAGTATATCTTTAAACTTACATCTTTACACATGCGTTAATTATTCCAAACTTGCAATTAAAAAACCTGAACATATTCAAAAGTTTTTGAATTTAATTTTGTCATTTTTTTAAAAACTTTGATATTGCTGAAATCAAATTTGTTACATTAGTATTTACCTTCATTTATTCATCTTTTTTTTTTACCTCCAGATACATATTTTTTTCCCTTTTTTATACAGCTCTATGATTATATCTAAAAATGCAAGAGATAAAACATTCGCAAAAATTCTAGTTCTTTTCGTTACATTTTTGCTCAGAAAGAGTGAAAGAAAAAAAAAATCTTTCTGTTATCTTGTGATGAAAATGAATGAGTACTCAGAACACCTTTCCAGGTTGTAGAAAGGCATTTGATCAATTCTAAAAATTGCGAGCTTCCGGGACACAATGATATAAGTAATCCATCATTGTTACGAATGAAAATTATAAGTGAAATAATTTAAATTGGTTAGTTAAAAAATGAAATGATATTCGATGCTATTTATGTCTGAACAAAATTTTCAAATGAGAAAACAATGCATAAATTTGCTCCTATTGTTACGAAAAGAAAAAAAAAAACATTTAAAAAAACTAGTACAGTAAAACCTGTAAAGTTGACCACCTGTCTATGTTGACCACTTTTGTCAGGAACGGAATTAGTCCTATCTCATATAATAAAGGAAAACCTCTCTAACTTGACCACCTCTCTATCTTGACCACCTGTCTATCTTGACCACTAATGTACGCCAAATTTGGTTTGAAGTATTGTAAAAAACCCTTTGTAAGTTGACCACTTGGTTTATTTTTTTAAACTTTCTTCAGCAAATTATTTTATTTTATTATTTATTTATTATTATTATTATTATTTATTTTTTTGATAGCTTTCCAAAAAATTTTGGTAATACTTTGATTAGACACTAGCATTTTACTAACTAAACAGCAGCATAAAGCTTATGCTGGTCTTTATTCTCCAAACTTGTTTTTCATTTGTTGTTCTATTTGAGATAGCTTTCTGTACTCTGTTCAATGAAAATAGGTGTCAGTAGAAAAGTTCAAAGTCTTTTTCTTTCAGTTGCAATGTGTTGTGGCAACACAGGAATTGTGCTAAAAAGCGCAGGCCAGGATCTATACATTTTGGGCCCCCTGCAACAAAATATGTAGGGCACCTCCCTAGTGGCCAACAGTGTCTATTTGTAAAGTGAATAAGTCTTAGTGCTAGTTTTTTTCTATTTTTTTCTTCAATTTCTAGGGCCGTTAGCCCTTTTAAGGGCGCGGGCCCCTCGCTCTGCGGGTATGCAGATGTACGCCTGCTAATAAGTTAACTTGCATGTTTCTGGTGGAAGGGATTAAGAGATAGGACATTTTAATTTTGCCTTTATGAACTGGGAGAGTCGCGCTTATTGCTCTTTGTGCTATAAGTTGTACAAAAAGAGGCTTGAAAAAGAAAGTTATTTGAACTTGAGATTAATAAAAAGTATGAAATATTATATTAAAATTAATTGAAAATGGAGAAAGCCAGAGAAAATTAGCAGGCACATATGGAATTTCTAAAATTACAGTGTCTAATACAGTTGAAAACAAGGAAAAAAGTAAAAAAATTATTTGAATAGTATTTTTAATTATTGTTTCACTTTCAATAATGTTAAACAATGAAAGTGAGTTGAACAGAAAGAATAAGGGTGCATTACTCAAAAAATAAATACATGGTGCTAGAAATGACAAAAAAAAAAATCATTACTGCCCTTTATAAGTTGACCACCTGTCTAAGTTGACCACCAAAGTACTGCACCGCGAGTGGTCAACTTACACAGGTTTCACTGTACATCTTACCCAGTGGGAGTCGGCTAATTTTTCTTATGTTTTTATGGTTTTGCGTATGTTTTTTCCCTTTAGCTTTGTGCAGGAAAACATTTGTGCGACTGACCCATACCAATGGTAGAGAAAGTGAATGTGTGACTTGACAGAATTCTGCGCTATCCTCAAGTCTAAGAGCCATAGGCACCTTCTAAAACAACGGCGCTGCATTATAAGGGCGGCGTACTCCACCCACCACTGTCCGAGAAAGAGAAGGGGATCTGTTTCTGATTACCGTAAAATCCCGAAAGTAACCCCCTTATCGATTATAGCCCCCCCTTTTTTTGTGGAAAGTGAAATCACTTTAAAATCCTGAATATACCCAGACGTGACGCCATTTTGGAAACGTGTTGCTTAAAAAGTAGCGCGAAACTTAAAAATAACCTTTTTTAAAGGAGAAATAATGTAATTGAACGAGTTTAGGATCATCAGAAATGTAAACTTTACTAAATCGAGTAAGAGATTTGTCTGTGTTTGCGTTCGCGATTTTTGTAAAGCTCAGTTTTCGAAATTACAATCTTCGTAACGAATTTGCGGCCGTGATTGCTATTTTCGCTTCTTTTCTGAAACATGAACATTAAGATTTTACTTCTTTTACTGTAACCTTATTACTTTCAGTACATAATGAATTTTCAAGCGATAAATTATATGGGTTTTTTTGCCAACTTAAGGTGCAAAATCCTTTCTTTCGAAAAAAAAGTGCGCCCTCATGCAATTTATTACTACTAAAAAATTATGACAAGTTTTTATTAATTAATTTCTCTTTCTTCATTAATATTAACTCTTATTTACTTATTATTTCTTTTCTGTACTCTAAAATTAATACTACTAAAAACAATTATTTTCACCAATTTTTCAGAAAAATCTCGATTATAACCCCCCCCCCTTCTGAAATCAACAAGTTTTGTTTTAAAAATAGGGGGGGGGGGGGGTAACTTTCGGGATTTTACGGTAAACTTAGAAAAACATCTCAAGTGTTGCTTTCCTCTTTGTATGACCTTCCCGCGCAAAAACATTCCTACAAATTTCCTGTCTCCGACATTTTCATCATTGATGACTCTCATCAATCTTTCATTGACAATGAATGTTTCGTTACGAGCTGCCGGCGATTTTCTTCCGGGGGAGGGGCACTAAGATAATGTCTCCTTTTTGGATGGTTTTAAAACTGAGAACTAGAAATTTATGAGCTGCTGGTGATTTTCTTGCAGGGCAGGGGACTAAGATAATGTCTCCTTTTCGGCAAGTCTGCGTCGCGTTCCATGGGTTGAAGTCTTCTGTCTCTGCCTCCTCCAAACACTCCCAGAGGTTCTATTGTTCTGAACTGAACCTGAGAAAGTTGTCGATTAATGAAAATATTTAGGACAAAAGATTTTTTAAATAAATATAATATATATATCTTACTAATATTATATATCCGAAAGTTTGTCTGTATGGATGTATGGATGTTTGTTACTCTTTCACGCAAAAACTACTGAACGGATTTTGATGAAACTTTACAATAATATAGCTTATGCATCAGAATAACACATTGGGTAGTTTTCGTCCCGTTATAGGGGGCAAAACCCCCTTAGGGGGCAATAAAACAATTTTCGTATAAATTCTCTAATATTAGGATGAAAAAATACTTGCACATATTTACATTATATGTCCATCGAAAGCTCTGATTTTTCTGATGACGATGGCACCTGTTCCAAATTTCTAAGTCGAATAAAAAACGAGTTATGAACTTTTTAGTTCCATGTTCGAAGGCTTTCCTCAACTCAATACAGTATTCAGTGTATCATCTCAACTCCCTGTCGATAGCGACAATTGTTGTATTGTTGACTATCTTTGCTTTCCGTAACTGTTCAAGGCTTTTCTCAAGTCAAATCTTGAAGTAAGATTTTTGCACAAGATTGGCAAATAATACATGATTTGGCTGATCATTTTCCAATTAAACGGAACTTTAATGTAATTAATGGTTTTTATTGATATTTATGCTGATTGAACACTTACTCATTATCATATCAACCAGCAGATTGCCAAAATTTTTGCAGAAAGATTTCCGTAGCTGATGCATTTGGCAGTTTTTTCAACGTCGCTGTTTTTAAAGCCGAAGACTACGTCATAATGTTTCTCAGCTTTCACCATGTAAACAAAATATCGCCAATCAAAGAATTTTCAAAAGACTTTTTTTACTGTATTAAATAATCCAGCAACTAAATTAGGCACATCCATAAACAGCACAAAAACTTCCATTAATTTTCCGTTTTGCACAATTTCAAACAATCACCAAATTTTATTACTTATTTTGGTAACATTTCGGATGAAACTGTTTAGCGCCATTTTATGGTGACCAAAAATATCTCAGCATCTGGCGACGTTATCTCTGTAACGAAAATTAATATCATATCGTTTTACAAAGTAAGGAAAGAATGGGGGAGCATCATCGAAGGTACCCCGAAACGACTTTCGCAAATTCGGTAAAATTGCACCAAGAGCCCACAATGATTGAAGTTTCCCGAAATAACTAAAGCAAGTATAAGGGGATTACGAGCGCAGCTACTTTTTTTTAATCACTTCGTACTTCATTAGCCATACAGAGAAGGTTTTAGACTCCATGTTAAAAAAAAAGTATCAACAGATTAATCTTTTTAAACATGAGAAGATTAATTTCATGTTTTTTAAATTTGTATATGCTTAAATATAGTGCTTTCGTTTCTAAATCAATACTACTTTGTTCTTTATACTTATTGCTATTTTAGTTTTATGGGTAAGGAAGAAACTCGATTTTTAATTACGTCAAAAAGATGTGTTTTAAATTCTTTCACTTAAAACAGAAAACAAAAGCAAGTAACGATTTTTTCTAATAATTATTACTGACCCAGGCAACGCCGGGTATTTTTGCTAGTATAGACATATATATATATATACAGTGAAACCTCAATAAGTAGTCAACCAGTTAAGTGGTGACTCCGTTTAAGTGGTCGTTTTTCTTTGGTCCTGACAAGGTCTCATTCCCAGTAATATAAAATGACCCTCCTTTACTGGTCACCAAATTTAATTTTACCCGCTTAACTAGTCACTCAAAAGTTGTTTTCTAAAATTCCTTTTCCTTATTGGAAATTAGAAAATAGTGTCAGACTTAGTTGAAAGGCTGTTTGATATTTATTTTCCCTGAAATCTCGATCCTCGGTTCTGGTCATTCAAAGCATAATTCTTGCTGTGTCTCTGCCAAGTGTCGAGAATATGAATCTAACTAATTCCAGCAAGACAGACAAAATCTAATACCTGGAGAAAGTTATTCAGTATTTAACATCCGTTCACAAGGAACAAAAAACACAAAATTTAAAGCTTGATGTACGTTAGAAGAGATAGTTCTTTTCCGTCAGCAACAACTTCAGTTCATTGTCCATCAGTCAACATTGAAGGATTGTATTAATGTACCGTGACTACATTAAAATAAGTTGTTGTTATTAAGCAATGTATAAGTAAGAGAAAACAAAACAAAGTAACTATCATTAGTATTTTTCCCCCTTTATAAAATTTCCACTAATTTATAGACATTTCTTACATGAGCTATTGTTTTTCTCACAGAATTTTACTGCTATTTATAAATATTTGTAAGGCTTTTTTTTTCTTCCTTAATTTCCCACTCCACATAAGTGGTCAAAAATTTTTGGTCCCTTGAGTGACGACTTAACGAGGTTTTACTGTATATATATATATATTATTTTTTTTTTTTTTGGAAAATTCTGTCTGTAAAAGTGCAGGGGGCAGTGACATCTCAGGAAGAGGGGGGGGGGGTTCCAGACATCAATGGACCCCCCCCCCCCCTGCCTCCGTCCCTGGTAATGTTCAGAATAATAGCAATTGACAAGTGACAGCGCGAAAATGAAACTAACAACGGTTAGATATCATATAGAACATCTAATAAGAAGCTCCATTTTTCAACCTATGCTTCACTTCGTGCTATCACACCGAACTAGCATATTATACATAAATTTGAACAATTTTATGACTACAATATCGTGACCCCCCCAGTACTTTTTATTTTCACACAAACACCGGCCGGTCCTAATTTTCTCTTTTTGTTTACAATTTCATTCCATTCGTGTTTACTGTGAGACGGTTAAAGTTTAGATTTCAGAATCTTACATTTCATTTTTAAATCTTTTTTTTTTAAATGAAAAACTTTATCTTTTGTCTTTTTCGTGAATTAATTTTCGAAACTTGAAAAATGCCCTCTGTTTTAACTGTGCTGGAGGTCAAAAATTCATGATGATTTAAATCTTATTTTTGCTACTTTGTTCGATTGTTAAATATTGGTTATAAATTACTGTTAAAGTAAAAAGCTTGAAATGAAATTGTTTGAGAAAGTTTTTGAAAAGAAAAATAACAAAAATGATCGATTCAAAATCGTTTTTTTAAAATCAGTGCGCAATGGAAAGAGGGCCATCTGTTGGATAGTAAGAAAACCTTTCGGTTTCCTCAGTCAGTATTGAAATCGGTTGTTCGAATACTACAACCATTAAAAAATCGGCCATGAATCTATTTCTGTGGATAAAATTGAGGTTTGTCAAGTTTTATTTTCTACGTTTATTTGTTTACAAGCGTCAGTTTCTAATACCGCTGGGCAATCAGCCCTTTATGCATCGTTTCAATTTGTTTTGAAATGCATGAAAAATATTTGATGATGCTTTTGTAACATTAACTGTTGTATGTGTTTTCCATAGACTCATTTTGACGTTCTATGTAAAAGGTAAATTTAAAACAAATATTTGTCCGAATGTTTTTCTTAAGGCGTAGAATCTTTTCGTGCTAAAGTGAACGAAATGTATTTTCCATTCATATTATTAATGACACTCAGCATTTTATCAAATTTTATGATTCATCATTTTAAAGTAATTTTCGAACTTTTTTATCGAAGATTTTTTTTTAAATATGTCGCTCTTTTTCATGCTCACAGAAGTGATGAGATTCGATTTTCTACTTTTCAGGCTCCAGTATCAGCACTTTTATCTCGGTTTCATTCAGTTTTCTTCGTCATTCTTCAACGTTTCCTCTTGGTTGTGTTCCGTTCCAACGCGTTGTCTTGATGTTTACTTTAACCTGATACTGTATTTAGGCTAACTATGGAGGAACTTGCAGAGATGACGTTTTGTAGCTCTTGATAAGTTTCATTCATTTAGATTTTTGCAAGCTCCAAAAATATTGCAATGCATATTAAATGCAAGTTTTAAGGGTGAATTTATATTTCAAAAAGTTAAGACTTTTATTGAGAAAAAAATATATGTAGTAATCTATGCAGGTTGTGTTCCTAAAGTTTTGTTTCATCATGCTGTTTTTTTTCTTCCAGTTCTAGATTAGAAAGACACCATGGCTCCACATTTATAGATAATGAGACATAATGACAGTAGTAAGTATATATTAGTAAGTCAGTCCCCTCTTAGGGTACTTTAGTTTTTTTAGTGAAGTGCATTTTCACGCTTTGTATTTCAGTGAATAACTTACATCATAATATACTACGTTTGAATGTACAGATAATACAAGTTTTTCATTGGAATGTTTTATTTACTCATTTTATATACAAATACAAATACAAAAGTAACGACCAGCAACAGGCTCTGGGCCCAGCTAGACTGGTCCTAGTCAATTTACAATCCCCAGTGAAGATCAACGGCCCTCTTAAAACTATCTACTCCCTTGCTCATTACCACCACTTCCGGTAAGCTGTTCCAAGGTTCCACTACCCTGCTAAAATAATAATTTTTCCTAATATCCATGTTAGCCTGAGATTTAAATAGCTTAAAACAATGACCCCTTGTCCTGTTTTCAGTGCTAAACTTCAGCCCCGTAAAATCTTTCATTTTAATAAATTTAAACAACTGAATCATGTCCCCTCGGTCTCTTCTTTGCTCAAGACTGTACATTTTTAGCCTTCTAAGCCTGGAATCATAGTCTAAGTGGAAAAGTCCACTTATTAGCCTTGTAGCCCGCGTTTGAACCCTTTCCAATACATTAATGTCTTTCTTAAGATAAGGAGACCAAAACTGAACAGCATACTCCAAATGGGGTCTTACCAAACTTCTATATAAGGGCAGAAAAACTTCTTTAGATTTGTTTGAAATAGATCTATCGATAAACCCAAGCATCTTATTGGCTTTGTTGCTAACAATGCTGCACTGTTGGGAATTGAAATGAAATATCAAAGTTTAAAACATCAAAAGAATACATTTTTTATCTGCTATTTCAGCAGGAATGGAATTTTTGTGAAATTGATCACGAGTATCATAGGCGGCTGGTGCACAAAAAAAAGTGGGGAGTCAAAAGAAGAGTGAGGTACTAGTGGGCGGGCCCCCTAAAACTTTTTTTTTCTGTAAAATTGTGCTAAAATTTTTAATTTTAACATTACTGAATACTGTTTAAATGACTTCTAAAAGATGTGAAATATGGCCTCAAAATTCTGAAAGGAGGGCCACTGTAGGAGGGCATACCTTCCCAATGCAAAGTTCCATTCTTGTGAAATAAAATGAGAAAAGCCCATTTTTTTTAAGTTTTTAGCTTTTATTTTCGTGAAATAAATCAATCCCTCAAGTAAACTATCTTTTTGACAATAAATGCTTAATTTTTAACTCTGAAAAGTGATGAAGCAAGGCCTCTTTACATTTGGAAATGAGAGGGCAGTTGCCCCTTCGCACAAGCCACCTATAACTAGTATGATCCCTCCTTTCACTGCCCTCTTATGTTTCACTCCTCCAAAAGTGTCCAGAAAAACTTATAAAAGTTAAAAAATGAATAAAATTCCCTTATAAAAACTGGGTATTTTCTTTGCATTGTCTTTTTTATTTTCTTGCAAAAGCTTTTGGGCCATTTTTGTTTTTTCATTGTCAAAACTCATTTTGGCAAACATCTATTTTTTAAAATCCTCTTTCTCATTTTGAATAGCCATCTTATCTATCAATGGTTTTGAAACTGAAACCGAGCCTTGAAAAGTATCTTTTCTTTCTTCCCCATAATATGACAGTAATATAGATAAATATGAATCAAAATTAATCTCATCAACGGGTATTGTATTTAAATTTACACTGTTGAAAATATCAAAACCTTTCAAACTGGAACAGTAGAAGATAATCCAAAAGCCAAATTTATTTCTTGTTTGAAATCCTTCAAAAATTTCTTTACAAAATGTCCATTAAACTCACTGACAGCAGTTTCCTTGGATTTTGATTTTCCTCGCATTTTCAAGCTCAGAGAGATACTGTCTGAGTTGCAATATTCAACAATGTTTGGCTCATTCCAAAATACCTTCCCTGCTCTATATTACCGTAATATTCTTCCACTTCTTCAATTAATTGGTTTACTTTCATATGAAGTACACTGAAAGAAATGTCTGGAGATTGTAGCCATAAATTTAAAACATCTACTTTTCACAAAAAAATCGGCTAAGAACAAAATGGTCAGAAGAATTTCGGAATCCAAGAGCTGTTCTCTCAAACCCTTGAATTCAGGCTCCCTCGTTTACGAAGAGAGTATCTAAGCCATCTATTAGTTGCTCAAAGCGTACAGCTACTCTTTAGCAAGCATGGCCGTGAGAGAACCAACGAGTAGTTGATACTTTTAAGATTTTGATTACTTCTACTTTATATACATCTTGTTGAATTTTTTTGAAAACTTCAAATTTCTTTAGGCTATAGTGAAATAGTTTCCAAAGAGCAATTAGCAAAGTATCTATTGATTTCAGCTGACTGTATTTCTTTAATAAATGAACAAAAACAAGAGGTAATTTATGGTTTCTGCAGTTTACATATATGCAATGAGGGGTAATCTGCCTGCTTGTTCTCCTCTCATCACCTTTGCCCCATCTAGAGTGATAAAGATGCAATTAGACAATTTTATATTTTTGGTGACGATTATTCTTTCGAACTCGCTTGTTATGGCTTCAGCTGTACAGCTTCTTAAATTTATCAGACCAAAATATTTTTTTTTAACCGAATCATCACCAGGCAGTCTGTATCTTACTATTAATCCCAATTGTTCCCTTTGGGATTCGTCTGAGCATTCATCCGCCATTAAAGCAAAGAAATCTGAACTTGACAGTTCTGTTAGTAGCTTTTGCTCTAAACGAACATAAATAGAGTTCAAAATGTTTTGAACTGAAATGTGGGATAAATACGTGGCATTCTTACCACAAGTTAGCAAATTTTTTTTTTATTTCATCGTCATCTAAGTTTTCCCCCTAAAATCTAACTAGAGATTCAAAATTCTCAGTAATGGCCCATTGCTTCTTGATCATAAAGTATAAAATTTGAAAAAGCTACCAATCAATCTTCTGTTAAACTTTCTTTTTTTTGCTTTAATTCCAATCTCTGCACTTTCACACATTTTTTTTTTTTTTGAGAATTCCTTCTTTTGCACTAGATTTTTGTATATTGACAGCTTCTCTGTGATTTTTGCTGCACTTGTGTTTTTTTAACACTCTAGTATGGTGACAACTTTTCTTGATGTCTACTCCAATATTTACCCAAGGTTTGTTCGAATCACTAACATTCATGAAAGCAGGGTTTGTACGCTCCTTCAAAACTCCTCCAATACTCTTTCATTCAGGAAATTTTTTGGAAGGGTCCTTCAAACTCCTTCATATTAGTTCTAACTCCTTCAAAACTCCTTCTTTTTTAGTTCAAGGCTACATAATTTTCCACTTTGACAGTAACATAAAATACTTCGATCGACAACTTAACAATCGTCACAAAGGCAAAGGTATACAGATGATCTTGATGTAGTAATTTCGTATATTTATATTTTTCATAAAGATGTGATTTACAAGTTAATCACAGAAGTCATAAAAGTTTAAGGTGAAAATATTATTAGATGACTAAGACATTTCATAAGTGAAGTAAAACATGCTTAAATGATGCTTGGCTATTTTTCCCAAGTTTTATGATTATTGCTTTTCCCTCCAAACTCTCAGCAGCAAAAGCCAGTTTGTTTATTAAAAAAAAAAAATATTTAAAGATATATAAGTAGAAGTACTAAAAAAGTGATTCTGTTAAAATAAACCAATTGTTTAGTTAATCGCAGTTACGATATTGTAAAAAGGGTCATCCACATCCACAAGTGATGTTAAAGCCTTGAGGGGGAGACGGGTTCATGAAATTGGGACAAGGGGAACAGACAGGGTGACAAAAAGTGACATCACTTAGTTATTATAATAATGTGACATGTGACAAGAGGAGTAGTAAGGTGAAGTGTGACACTTTGTGACAAAGGGGAAAGGAATCAAATATATTGAAAACACAAAGTAGCATCACTTAAGGTTAGCCCATTATACTCCTTCAAAATCTCATTTAACTCCTTCAAAACTCCTCCAAAACTCCTTCATTTTATTTCTGAAATTGAGTACGAACCCTGGAAAGATGAACATATTTTGCTGCATAAAAAAAACCCTTAGCTGAATAATTATAGTAAAGCTATACACCTTTTCATAATTTGCAATGTGCTTTTCATTTATTGCATGCTTCTTATTTCCATTTGTACTCTCAAATACAATGCTTGAATCATTATTTGATGGCTCAATCTCAATATCATCATCAGTTGAAGTTGCTCCAGATTCACTTCCAATATTTTCTGCCTCAAAAGTCGTTATACTTTCCCGAACTGCCCTCACTGTCATTCAGAGGCGTAGCTAGACCCGACTTTCGGGGGGGGGGGGGGTTCTTCTTATATATATATATATATATATATATATATATATATATATATATATATGTGTGTGTGTGTGTGTGTGTGTGTAAATTTTTTTAGTATTAAAAAAATAAGAGGGAGGTGAATCTTACATACTTTGAAATGGGGTGCCCCAATTCCGATACTTGTGTCAAACAAAACAAAAGCAAAGAATTTTTTATTTTTTTAATGTTATTGAAAATTCAACTTTTTCTTCTTTTCCCTCCATTTAATTTAAAGTGAAATTTTCTAGCAACATCTTGTCAAAACCAGTCGATCCAAATCAGAGGGAAATCAAATATCTGATGAGCGTGTTCCGGTCATTTCAGTGTGACTGCTTAATTTAGAGGCTAACACTCATCTACAAAAGCTGGCATCCCTGAAAGCTAATAGATACTTCCATTTCCGCCTGTAAACTGGATGTTTGACTTTCAATCTCATCGGTGGTCAGACTATAAAGATATTATATTTATAAAGATATTTATTTTTAATTTTTTAGCTGCTTTAGAATTTACATAAATATCTATTTGAGAGAGCAACAGCAATTTTCGGGTATTATAAACAGAAGTCTTTTTTATTTTCTACTTTTTAATCCGAACCAAGCTAATAGAAATAATCTAGATTCATCTCGTTTTTAAACATTTTATTCATGTAATCAGGGTTCGTACGCTCCGGGAAAACCGGGAAAAACCTGGAATTGTCAGGGAAAATGAAACAGTTAAAAATGTCAGGGAAATGTCAGGGAATTTTCCAAATTTGCCCCCCAAATTTTTTTTTTTCCAATTTTTTCCCAGGGAACTTTGTTTCATGAGATCTAATCTCCCTTTTTATCTATTTTTCCTAAATTGTAAAAATTTTGAGGCAAAATGAAACTGGCAATTAAAAAAGTGGCGACCCAAAAGAACTTTCGCAGCCGCCATTTTTGACCCTCAATAGTTCTCAAGAAAATAATTGTGAATAAGAATTATCCACAAACTCAACAGGGAAGAGGACTATTTACTGCTTCGGGAGCACAAGCCTAAAAAAATGGAGGTGGGGGGGGGGGGGGGGATCTGGGAAAATCGTTTTTTTTTTTTTTAAATAGGAAAGTCTTTTAAGCTTCGTGTGAAACGTAGTCGCCATTTTTGGTCACTCACAGGATAGAAGTAGACACGATCCTTAAATGTCAAAGTTTCCAAAAACAAAGCATAATTGGAATTTTTTCTTTAACTGCAAATTAATGAAAGTATCACAAAATGTGCTGAAAATTGTTTTATTATTATTATTTTAAATAATTTTCTTGAGAAATGAAAAATTTTGTTCTTAAAACTTAATTTTATCTTCATTTCATTGGATGCAATTTGTGCTAAAAACTTTTCAACTGAATTGTAGTTTCATGAAGATTTATTATTTTTAAATTGTTTTCATGCTATAAATTCAAAAAATTACTTCTTAGTTTTGGGCGCAGCCGCCATATTTGGTCATTCCCAAGATGGAAGTACACAAGACTTTTTTTAAGTGCCGAAGTTCCCGAAAAAAGCATTGGATGTTTATTGATATGCAAACTATTGAAAACAACGCAAAATGTGCCTTATTTTTCGGATAATTCATAATTATTTTCTTGAAAAATGCGAAAATTTATCTTCAGAACAATTTTTTTTATTCTAATTGCTTTAGACCCTTATGTGCTAAAAACTGACTATTTTGACTTAACTGTAGTTTTTTAAGGATTATTAATTATTTATAACTACTTTTATGCTACAAATTCAAAAATCTTTTGTAGTTTTTTAAGGATTATTAATTATTTATAACTACTTTTATGCTACAAATTCAAAAATCTACTTATTATCTTAAGTTTTTCACTTAGTCGCCATATTTGGTGGTTTGCATGATGGAAGTAGACGTAAACTTCCAAAAACAGAATTGGATGTTTATCTCTATGTAAACTATTTAAAATAACATAAAATGTGCAACAAATTATGAATTTTTAAAAATTAATTATTTTCTAGAAAAGAAAAATTTTAATGGAAGCATTCTTTAATAAGCTAAAGAGAAAAAAAAGATTATTGGCATTGGCCTATAATCGGCGGATGTAGATTTTTGTTATTATGCATTTTCTGGTATGGCGATCGATGCAACAAGTTAATCATATTTATACTGAAAAATAGCTTTGTATTTTGCTCAATATGTTTTGTGTTACATACTAATAAGAAAATAAAAAGGAGTATTGTGAACCAAAAGACCAAAAGCGAATGCTAAAAGATTGCTGCTCCACTACAGCAAAACGCTAATATTACTCATGACACATGATATCGAGAAAACGCTAAAATAAGTTGGAAGCACTTTGTTTTCAACAATTAGTAAATCAATTAAAACAATTTTGAAAGTGTTTAAAAAACTTAAAATTTGGGAAAGAAAAAAAAAGATTTTTTTTTTTTAATCTATGGAGAAAAGTTTCAGTTCTTCCGCATTGCTACTTTAAACAATTTTAATTATTTTGAAAATATTGCTATTTAAACTTAATTTTGAATGGAGCGAGTAACCTGGAAATTTTTAAAAAACAACCTGGAAAACCTGGAAAAGTCAGGGATTTTTTTTAACCACAAGTGTATGAACCCTGGTAATGCTATGCAGTGTTTCTTTTGAATTAAAATAAAATTACCTTCAGAAGGGTCCGATGGGACTGACGCTGCTTTGCAGACTGTACTTCGTTTTCTTCAGACGACGTTAACTTTCTCTTTTTAGAGCAATCCTTTTCGTCATTTTAATTTTTTTCTTTGAGTTGAAAAAAGCTTGTTATCGGTCTTGTTCATTTCATTATGCAACAACTTTCACTTAGAATGTACTACTTTAAACAGACTGTACGTTTCCAAAAGAATACGCAGTAAATACTGGCTGAAGAATCAATGTGATTGCAATGGATACTCTGGTTAGCAAAGGTAGTTTTGACTATGACCTATGACACACACGAGATCAGACCAACAAAAACCTCTATCGTCTTGAATTCCGGTTATGCTATCATTTTCGGATTCAAAGCCCAATAATCTTCAAAGCAGCAAACAAAAACATTTTCTTCAACTCAGAAACAGAGGAATTGTCTTCAAGAGCTGAGGAGGCAGTAAATGCGTTTCACGAATAGGCTTTCTAGGAAGATTAACCAAAGGACAGTCGTTTTGTGCTCTTTCTTGGAAGAAGAGTTAAAGGGTGAAATTCACAGGTTTGGCATGTTAAGATGAACATTAAAGTTCATGGTTAAAGGTCATTCAAGTTAAAAGCCATTTCGCTCTGTTATCTGGATTAGTACTGTTCTTTGGTTGCTATCTTTCTTAAAATTGTGATTCCTTAGAAAACCAAAATGATAGGAGTGAAAAGAAAGTACAGGGGCGGATCTAGAGGGGGGCCATGGGGGCCATGGCCCCTCCCAAAGCCTTGTGATTGTAGGAATTTTTTTTAACAAAAAAAAATATTATCAGAAGGTAACAAAATTTAGCACATGTGTTTTACGGAAAAAGAAGTGTAGGCCTTAATTGGGAGATAAATTATATCCCTATCTTCAAAACAAAACTTTTATTTCCAAAATTTTTCTCCATCTTTTACATCATTTCTCGATTCAAACTACAGACACTTGGACGATCTCTAAATGCTGCGTTCAGAGTATACCTGTTGTTCACAAGAACAAAGAGAGCCTAAATTTTCGTTTTTATGGCTTTTATTTCGAAACTAGGGAGAGAACTCCCCTTTCCTATGCCCTTTCACAAATGCAACAAAAAATTGCATTTTAAGTCTTTTATTTGGAAAAAAAGTCAACGGAAACTAGCTTATTCAGCCCTTATCACTTAACTTGCTTAAAAGCAACTTAAATGAATTTTTTTGGGACTTCAATTACAAACGATTTTTAATAGGACCCCCTCCCTCCCTAGTTTATATCGTGATGATAGCTTAAAAAGAAGGTTTTTGGAAGAGCTCACGAATTTTCCACCCCTTTCTAAAATATGTATACATATAGTTAAAAATGGAATTTTTAGAGCCTCAAAGGCAAAATATTTCCAGGAAGGAAGGATTCTAAGAACCTTCACACTTCCTTTAATGTAAGCAAACATTACCTAAAGGTGCATTTTTAGGCTTGACAGCTAAAGAGCAAGAAGAGCACACCTCCTCTTCTAACTTCTTAATGTATAATGATAGAATATTTTGGTTTCTAAGCTTTATTTTCAAAAAGTATTTTGGGGCCAACGCCCGAAACCTGGTCTTTCTCCGTACATCATCAAAAATAAACAAAATGCGTTTTTAGTTTCATAATTTTCAAAAATTACTCAGAAATTTAAATTTTGAAACATTTTTGAGGGAGATTCCTAAATCCACCCCTCACCTAATGTCTTCATACCCCGAAAATCGAGTTTTTAAAACTTCATTTTAATAAAATTTCTGGGGAGTTTGGAGTTTGTTCAAAATTTTCGGATGGCCCCTCCCAAAACAATCGGCTGGATCCGCCACTGAGAAAGTATAAGTTTTTTTTCAAGTGATGAAAAAAGGTATGTACACTCAGACAAAACAGGGAAATCGTAGGTCAGGAAATAGGTAGACTACTGGCCAAGTTAGATTTGCCGCAATTGCTAACCTCAAGAGGATAAATAATGAATCCAAAAAAAAAAAGAATAATCAGGGACCAAAAAGCAATAAAAGACTTTTCTTGAAAAAGATATGCTTAAAGTTACTTTTACCGTCAAAATGATTCCTTAAACTTGCAATAAAGCACTTTATAATGTAATAATAGAATAAATGCCTAACAAAACTAATAAAGAGGAATTTTAATCAAGAGCCCATATTGTCTTTAGTATCGATTTCAAATTTTCACCATCATATTTCAAATTTCTATAAAAAGTTTCTTAAAGCCTCCGTAATTCAAAACCTCTTTATCTCGATTTTTTTTAATGTGAAATTCGAAATATACAGATTCGACTGTATGCAATATTCCCACTGCGCAGCTCATAAAATTAAACATATTTAACAATTTGCAGAATCAATGACAAAGAAAGGCTGCCTATACTTGGATTTAACAAACAATCTCATTTCTAAAGCAAAGTGTCAAATTTCACTCAATTATCAAAAAATTGTCGCAGCAGAGGGAGGCGTCTTTATGCTTGAGGGTCACTCATGGAGCAGATTTTCAATGGCATTGGGGGGGGGGGGGGGGGGGGGGGGGGGCGGGGGAGCAAAGTGAATTTTTGACCTTTGTTACACAGAAAAAAGTCGTAGTGATTTTTTTTCTTCTTTTTTTATTTCTCTTCCCTCTTCTTTTTCACTATCGTTTACCGCATTTTCCGAGTCCTCCGAAAGGGGAACATTTGCCTTACTGTTACTGCATGATGAAGTGGTGGTAGCGATTTTATTGAGGTTGTTACTTGCCGACTTGAATAAATTCAATTTTGGGACCCAACGTTCGAAGAGCGAATTTTTTTGACATGATATGCAGAATTTCAGGAGGTACCTCCCGTTGCAGGACGTCCTCGTTTCATATTTTAATTTCTTGAAGAATAATTTTCAACAAACAAGCGATTTCTCCAAACTGAGATTATTACGGGTGCTATCTCCAGCGCTCCATTATCCGCTAAAAACGTAACAAAATATTTTGCAAAACACAAATTATAATTGAATAGAACAACAATTTATTCTTTGATGCGCCTAAAATGTCAATTGGGTCATAAAATCAAAATTAAGGAAAACTGAGGAAAAAATTGCATTTATAAAAATTTTGTCCAGTTTACAAATTTAACACTCAATGTCTCTAAAATGAATGAAAATGTTTTGTGAACTTTTGTAGTTTAACAAAAATATATATTGATGTCTTTCCAAAAAGTGCCAAACTGCACTCCTTGTGAAAAGTTCAAAAATTAGAGTGCAAAATAACACTTTTTTTATAGAATTGTCCAAAAATGTTTGATATTGTGTGAGACATTGTTATTGAGCTACTAATTAAAAAAATCTTCTTTAGTCCGTGCAAATCTGCTCATTTTGTGGATGTTTTTAATGTGATAAAATCTAAAATGTTGCATTTTGAATTAAACACATGCAAGGATTGGAATTACCTGGACAGGGTTCATACTCTTTCACTGCTCCTTCATTTAGGAAATCTTTTTAAAGGGCCCTTCAAACTCCTTTATCTAGGTTTTAACTCCTTTAAAACTGCTTCTTTTTTTATTTCAAGACTACATAATCTTCCTGTATTACAGTCATTTGAAATACTTCAATCTCCAACTGTTAACTTAGTCACGAGGAGAGGGGGGGGGGAAGCTGCATCGGGGACTCACAGTCGCAGTTGAGAGAAATAAAAATAAGCACATTGAAAGCTAGCAAAATTGAAGCATACTGTAACATTCAAACAAATTCATTCTTGAACTCATGTTGGAAAAAAATTTATTTTGTCTCATTTTAATGCCCTCAAAAGTGTCCTCAGCTTTTCAGGCTGCTCTCTTCTCTATGTTTTGTGTGAAACTATTATCTTGCATGTTTCTTTTTTTGAGTTTTATGCTTATTGCTTCCCCTCACCACATTTTCATTAGCAAAAGTCAGTTTGTCTAATTATTATTAAAAATACATTTAGATGTACGATTATAAAGTGATTGTGTTAAAAAAATAATTATTTAGTAACTAGCAGTTTTGACATGGTAAAAAGAGTCCACTGGTGATGCCATGCCTTGAGAGCAGGGCCGGATTTGGAAGTGTGGAGGCCCTGGGGCAACGAAGGAGTGGAGGCCCCTAATCAGGGTTCGAAAAGATCATAATATTTTTCAAAAATATCCGATACTTTGATATATCTGAATAAATTGATATATATATATGTATATATCCAATATTTTCGACCCGTGAAAGTTAGGATATTTTGTAAAAATTTTACTGTGGGGGCCTCTTTGTTGTGGAGGCCCCGGGGCAGTAGCCCCACCTGCCCTCCCCTAAATCCGGCCCTGCTTGAGAGGGAGACAGGTTCATGAAATTGTGACAAGGGGAAGAGAGGGGTGAAAAACACATCACACAGCTATTATAACAATATATTTATGAAAATATGACAAGGGGAGGTGTAAGACGTAGCATGACACTTTGTGAGAAGGAGGGAAGGGGGTCAAATATGTTGAAAAAAGAGTCTGTGTGACATTTAGGGACAGCCAAGAAGTACTCCTTCAAAATCGCTTTTTACTTCTTCAAAACTCCTCCAAATCTCCTTCATTTTATTTCTGCAATTGAGTACAAATCCTGCTTAAGGGTGTAAAACGTTTATTTTCTTTACTAATAATAAAGCAGAAAGTCTCTCTGTCCGGAGGATGTCTGGATGTCTGTGACGCGCATAGCGCCTAAACCGTTCGGCCGATTTTCATGAAATTTGGCACAAAGTTAGTATGTAGCATGGGGGTGTGCACCTCGAAGCGATTTTTCGAAAATTCGATGTGGTTCTTTTTTTATTCCAATTTTAAGAAAAAAAACTATCATAAATTACGAAATTATCATAACGTGGAACCGTAACATGTTCACAAGCCAATTGGCGAGATACGAAATTATCATAAGGTGGAACTGTAACGTCGGTACAAGCCAATTGGCGAGAAAATTCACCATACATTATTTATAAATATACAAGCGAACCAAAAGACCTTTAATTTTTCTATTACGGGCGAAGCCGTGCGGGTGCCACTAGTATTGTATAATTGTTAACAGCTATTTTCATTAAGATACAGTTTGTGATAGACATTGGATTTTTAAATTTTAGCAGTATAACTTTGTGGGTTTCCCTTACAGGTACTCGGAAGTTTGGAAGGGTAGTTTACCCTTCTAAGTAATGAATGCTCCCTATTATTACTTCACCTACAACAAAGAGCAGTCAACTATAGAGGGTGCCATGGAGCTGGACGCCGCACTGCACGAACTGGGCATGCTCAGTACCATCACCGACAGTCGCCTGGACTACCTGCGGAACAAAGTGAAGAAGAGGAATCGTTCCAGCAAGTCCCTGTGCGTGGTTCAGATGAACTCGGACTTCGTCACGGAGTTTTCCCTCTCGAAATCGTCTGCCGTTCCGAACGGCGAGAGCGAATCCGAAGAGGAGAATAACGGAACTTCCACGCCGGAAGACATCCGGATACAGTGCCCCGTTTTAGAGATGTTGCCGCCCACTTGGAAGCTCGATTTTAACACCAGGAGAAAGATCAAGAGGGCCATGACTCGGCACTACAAGTTCAAGCCGTACGATTTCCCGTGGAGGTCCAAGCTGGAAGACTCCTTGCGGAACATTCCTGCCGCCACGGCAGCTTCCGAAGGGGCCAGCCCCCCCACGGTGTCCCGCCAGGATAGTGGCAACAAGTCCAATCCCAGCAGCCCAGTCAAAAGCCAAAAATCTCTCACCAACTTAGGATGCTCAATCTTCCGCTCTCGTTCCCTGGACGATTTGGATATAAGCAAACTGGATTTGAAAGACGACTGCTGCCTGGAGGCCAGCAGGGTCGAAATAGACACGGTTTCGCAACGCATCGGTAAACTCCATGTCAGTTGAAGGAGTCTCGATTAGTTACGTTATATTTCCCATTCTTTGTATGGAAACAGAAGTTAGATTCTTTTTGTTGCGTGTTAATTAATCTTTTTGCCACTGCTGAGTGCTTATTTGGGTGTTGAAAATGCAGCTTTTTAAAATGAAATAAATAGTGCCAAGTTTTTATGCTCAATTTAATGCTAGTATGTTCAAAGTGAAAATGACTTTTATTAATAGTTATCATTATATATTGTTAGCTGCGTCATAGCCTGGGAGATCTTAGGAGTATTTTTGTGAATAATCCTTTTTTTACTGCACTGTTCTAGTAATCTGATTTATTTCTTTCCTTAATTTAATCCATATTATTCTATTTAAAAACACTGCATTCAATTCTGCTTTATAGATAACATCTCAAAGAAAGGTGTAGCTGTTGATTTTGCCATGGAAGAAGAGCACTATTTCTTCATTTTTTAAAAAAGATTTGGAAAGTTTCCATGAATAGTGAAAACTTGGTGGGAAGCAAAATATCTTATGAATTATTAAAAGTGTTTACCAAGAAAGTAATCTTAAATTCATGTGAGTTATTTTTCATATTTGAAACACATATTCCAGAATAGAGCTAAATCTGAAACATGCGAAAACTGACTGAGGATGTTAAAAAAAAATATGTAAAATGAATAAAATAAAAAAACTCTATAACCTGTATGTAAAACAATAACTTTTGCCGACATCCATAAACCGGTTTTAAAACGGCTAAGAAGGACCTTGAGTATTTTTTCTTTTCAAATAGAAGAATATTGTATCTATGCAGTGCCGGATCTTTGATTTTCCCTGGCCGGAGCAAAAGTAAAAACTTGAAACTGCCAACCTTACTATCTTCCTTCCTGTTTTTTTAATAGCAAGTTTCAGCAAAAAAAAAAAAAAAACCTCCCATAAACAGGGTGCATTTGCCACTTGATCTAAGGGCTTCTTCAACTTGCTCCACCTAGATCTGGCACTGTAGCTATGCGAACATAAAACTTTTTAGTTGAAATGCACAAATGTTTTTCACATTAGAAATTAAAATTATATTTTCGTATTAATTTTGGTCTCGCATTAATCTAAGGTACTTAAATTTGTTTTAAAAGTCCTGAATCTGATTTTTTCTTGTGGAAAACAATGAGGCTTTGAATTAAACATTAAATCATATCTAATTTTTGTGGTGATAAAAGAATATTTCTAATTGCAAATATGTGCTTTCTTCATCACTTGTATATGAAATTGTTAGATTAGTGACAAAAGGTCAGTTTAATGTGATGGAAGTAAGATTAATACAATAAAATTATCTTAAGGCTTATACAATTTTCTCTGTTGATAAACCCTTGTAATCATATATCTGGTATTAGTCATTTCTTGGCAAGTTTAACCTCAAATGCGAGTATATAATATAATAGTTTTAAGAAACGTGTAGAAATTTTACTTTTTGTGTTTGCATATTTGCTATTACAAAACCCCTCCTTTGTTGTATACATAACCAGTGTATGTATGTATTAGTATTGTTCTATAAGTAACCATTCATTTTTCCAAAAACACACCATTTTCAGAATCATTTTAAAAATATATATGTGTGTTACCATTAACTGTAACTTTTTAGATGGGTTAAACAGTTATTAAAATACAGATGCAAAACAATCTTTTGAAATCCTTGTGCATCTTATCTGTCCCCTTGCTATTATCAAAGAAAAAAAAATGTAGTCTTACATAATCGGTATGTCTAATTTATGTAAATTTGACATAATTTAAATTTTTTTTCCTCTTGAAGAATTTTGGCATACAAATAGCAAAGAATGCTATAATACTGTACTTATTGCTGAGAAAGACAATTGGAAAATAATATAGTGTGCAACTTTTAAGAAGTAATTTATCAAAATTACAACAATTTCATTAGATTATGTTACAAAATGGTCAGAGGTGAAACTTTCCTGGGTCTACCCCAGAATTCTGTATTTATGTACTTGATGAATCCTGGAATTCCGGTATGAAAAACTTCTAAACTCTTGTTCATGGGTTTAATGACGGCAGTATTGTATTGAAGATGCAGTTTAACTTTTTAAATAATGCAGCCTAAGATGCATTGCAAGAATTTGTTCTCATATTGTAGTTATGCAAATAAGTGCCTGGAATTTTTTCCCCCAATAAAGTTTCAAAAAAATAAATAAATAGATAAATAAATAAATAAACCAATTTAAATGCATTATGGGTCATTCTTCTCTAGCAGCAATTAAGAAAATGTTTTTGAGGGTCAAGAAATTTATTGAGATTTTTTTTGTATTAAAGTTGTAGAATATGAAAGATTCTCCTAATCAATTTTAGAACGGGGACGATTGCAACAGTTTTCTTATCTCGTTTCATCTATGCAACTCTGCTGTCTTAGTTCTACATTCATTAGCACTTTTCTGGGTTTTCGGCCCTCAGCTAATTTTGCCCCTAGTCCTCTTTTCAGGATTTTAGCACTCTCCTATGAGGCAGTCGGAAGCAAAGGGATGTAAGTGGTCGTTTTCAAGTTTTGAGTAAAACTTGTTTCGGTCCTAGGTAGACTTTTATTGAAAAGTTTTTCTAAATCATGCTGTATAGCAGCATCTACCGGGGCTGCCAGTACTATCTCTTGCCCCACAACAGAGGAGGGGTTCACTTATCAATTACACTGGTTATCCCCAAATTTTTAGTTTTGGCACTGAGATCCTTTTGCTTCTCACTGCCTCATATAGTATATTTTGATTTCTCAATTAGTTTATTTCAAATGGTATTCTGGCCATGGCACTGCATTTATTATGAAAATATCCTAAGATGGTGAAGAGAAGATGTGCTTCGTCTTTTGTTCTATTTATGTGTGTATCATAATCATTACTTTTCCTTTTACACTGGAAAATATTCAGTGAAATCATTGACCATTGTAACAGCAGTTTTCATGATTAAAAGTTCCCATTAATTATTTTTCCAGCAGTGGCATTTCTTTTTGTTTTATGTGGGGGTCAAAATGGTTTCCATTGTGTCGAGTGTTGTTCGTTTTTCTCAGCGGGATTAGAACTTTAGAGCATCAAAATAATCAGAATTACTTTTAATGTCTTTAGTTATGTTCAAATTTCTACCCTTCACTTTCAAAGTATGTGATCGGAGAAGCTTTCGAAGGATTGCGTCCCGCCACGACGGTTGTTGGAGAATTGCTCAAATGTGCTTGAATTCCTACTTGTTGAATAGTAATGTGATGTGTTGGGAATTTCATCAAAATAACAAAGTGAGTGAAAACATTTAGTCTTTGATTTCCTGGACTGTTAAGTGTTCTTGCCGAGCATTTTAACCAAAGAAGAATCGCAAAGGAGACGAGCAGTCGTTACACCGCCATTTCGGATTTGCTCGCATCTGTGGTTTACTAAAATTAATAAGAAAATTGCTTGTGTACAAATGTTCCTTATATCCCAAGTGAGCAAATGCGTGTAATCAAATTGATAAGCTTTTTGAGATGGTGTTCATTTTTCTGTATCCTTTAAAAAATTCAGTATGTTAATTGTGGGCTAAGTACGGCAACTGGGTAACTTGCTCAATTCATTGGCACAAATGACACATTTTTACGCATATCGTCGCCTTACAACAACAATAAGATATCTAATCCCAGAAATAACACTTAAGTATCTTACTGTTGCTCTGAGGCAACGATATATCTGCACTTTATTCCTATAATTTTAAACTTTTATTTGTAATGTATTCAAATATAAGGAACCATAATGCTGACTAGGCCGGGTAATGGACAGTATCTGCAGAAACAAGTTTTTTAAATATTTGAAGAAACAAGTTTTGGTTTTTGAATACTTACAATAGGGAAATGTTGGAATTTTATTTTCTCGTACTTTTTTTCAGCGGAAACCAAATAGGCAAGCTTGTACAATAAGGTGCAATAATGTACAATAGATGACAAAATGCAAAAGAATTAAAAATTTTCAGTTTCTACCCTTTATTTGGCCATGGTAGTATGTATCGTGATACAAAGTATCACTTTTTAAAAAGTTTTCTTTTATATAATAATTTGTACACTCGTGCAAATCATTCTTTTTCAACTACAAAATGCTTTTTGAGAAAGTTTATTCTTCATATTGTGTAACACAATGGCTCCTTATCCCCAAAGCTGAATACTTTACGATGTTCTGCAACGTGAAATCATTTGATCAAAATTGTTCTGCAAGTACTTCAAGCATAGTATGCAAAAAAGTGTGACATTTTCCACAAATCGGGTGCTAAAAATCAAAATCGTTTCATCAAGGAGTTTTTTATTAGTTGATCATGAAAATTATAAAATCAAAAGAACTTTAACAAGGTGTCAAAGCTAAACCGATTGAAATTCTCCAAAAATATTTATATGCTTTCTAAAAGGCACAGAAAGAGCAAAGTTACAAAATTTTATAAAAATCCGAACCTAGGCGTCAAACTACATTTTTTTAGTTAATTTTACATGGCATGAAGGAGCAATTAAAATGATGTCACTAAAAGAAATTACTGAAATAATAAATAAAATGAGTTGAGTTTGGGTTGCATATAATAAAACATTTCAAAACTTTTTAAATAATTGAAATATTTTCTGGATGCAATGGGATTGAAATCTCAAAAAGACATGCAATTTCCAGCGATGGACGTGTTTCAATGTTGGCATGTTTCCAAAACATACGTGCATGGCGGAAATTGCAGTGGAGGAAGATCGATTGGGAAAGTCCTACAAAGGACTTATCGAATTCAACATCGCAAGCTTTCTGCCAAATTATCATAATTTGCGAGAAATTTAGATTTTCTTCTAATTTTAAGAAGTCTGCAGAATTTCTGCAAAATTCTATCTTGAATTGGAAGATTTTTGTAGAAAATCTGCAATTTCTACAGATTTTCTGCAACGCAGTTTCTGCAGATTTTCAGCACCACGCTTTCTGCAAATTTTCTGCACTGCGGTTTCTGCAGATTTTCTGCAGAAACTTCAGTGAAATTTGCAGAAAATTTGTTAGTTTTCCTCTCGCATTTGAACAGAATTGTTCTGCAGCTCAGCATCTGTTCTGCAACGCACTTTGCAAGTTTAGTAATATTCTGCTTTGGGTCTCCTTATATTTGAATGTATTGTAATTGAAAGCCAAAGTTGAAAATTCCGGGAATAAAGTGCTCCAGGGGTATAAAAATGTCACACCAGTGCAAATGGATTGAGCAAACTGCAAATTTGGCAAAGCAGAATGATTCCAAGTCTTTGTTCAAAAAAAGACGTAGATACTTCTAATTACACAAAAGTTAGAAATGTTAGTTTAATAATGTTTAAATCAAGTATATTCACATTCTCCAAAAATCACAAAAAACGTTGATTTGTTGAGTTTGCCTCGAAGCAGTTTGAAATGAACTGAATTGTAGTTAACCAGTTGTAATATTCAGCCTATGAATTGTTTTTTTCATTTGAGTAAAAATAGGGGAGATACTATACTTTCTTTTACCAAGCACTGAGCGGAGTTTTTATTTGAAACCTTTTTTTTGTACTAGTAGATTGTTATCTAATTTTTCTTAGTTTTAAAATGTATTCATTTAATGATGCAACTTTTTTTTTTGGTGCAGTTTAAAAACCTGATTTATGTAATGAAAGATGTCATTTTTGAAGGGTACTTTTTGCTGAGTTTTGATGTTTTCACCATAGCATGCATTCTGCAGCGTAAAATTTCTTCTTGTGTTTTATCATTGATGATAATGCATAAAAACTCGTTCACTTATCCATATTAAATGCCTTGGTTCAGTTTTTAGCACAAAAATGAGTACTTATCCTTTTTTTTTCTTCAAGGTTATAGAACCTGTTAGTTGACACATCAATTGAGGGATGGTGGCTAGAATTTCAAAATTCATCTCAAATGGATATGAACAAAATATGCTTTTAACCCCTTGAGTATGTCGTCGAAAGAAGCGGACTCATAGGCGGATTTAGGACTCTAAATATGTCTCTCTCTCTCTCTTAGGAGAGTTTTTGCCTTTTGCTTTATGTTCTTATTTGTTAAATTAATCGTCAATTATTATAAGTGTTGCAGCTTAATGTATAGCTTGTTTAGCCTATATTTTCGTTCATATACTTGCCCAAATGGTTTTCAGTCCAAAATAGTGAATTTAGACACATTTTCAGCACCCCAGTGACAGCTGTACTATTTGTATTTAATGTTCGTTTTTTTTCCTTTTCTTTTCTCCCATCAGAAAAGGACATTCGCTTTTCTCTTCATTTTCATTGAACTATTCAAAAAAGAAAAAGTCATGATATTTTGTTTTAAGATTTTGGAAGATGTTTTGTTACTATATAAAGTCCTCCCAAAGCTGGGGGGCCTTGCCCCCTATAAATCCACCCATGCCCTTCTGAACTATTCAAAAAAGAAAAAAAAATAATTTTTTTATTTTAATTTTTGGAAGATGTGTTGTTACTACATAAAGTCCTCCCAAAACTGGGGGGGGGGGCATTGCCCCCTCTGCCCCCCCCCCATAAATCCGCCTATGAGCGGACTGCTTCTTGCTACCAGGCTTTGCAGGAAAGCAAAGACAATTCAGGGAGACATTTAGATACAAAGCAAGATCCCCGGCGAAATAAAGCATTGTATCTCTCCTTTGAAACATAAGAAAATTTTACTACGTAGCCATTACGCGCGTAGCACAAACTACTTATCGTACATAGCCGTAGTCAAGGGGTTAATATGGTAATGATTGTTTAAAGCCTATATATTTTAAACTTGTATAGTTATTTTCAATTCATAGTCCTTTTGGCAGATACACTAAAACTTGTTTAAAAATGTATGAACATCATATCATCGCCTCTGAGCAACGGTAAGACATTTAATCCCAGGAATAACAGTAAGACATCCTACTGTTGCTTTGAAGCAATGATATACATAGTATTGGGTTTTGATTTTATGCAGGATGAATGTTTAAATCTTGAATCAATCCATTTTTTGATCAAAAGCTTGAAATCTTTCGTTTTTTTAAACGTATTTCTCTCCCTCTTTTTCTTTATTTGTTTCTCCTAGAATTTAGAAATTTTTCCCGTTGTCTGACCATAATTAATACATTTGTTGATGTCAAAACATGATTTTAGTGTATTTTTTCTGACACAAAACTTTGAGTTAGCAAAAGTCAAAAATTTGTTTTGAAATATTGCTATTAATATTTAATACAATTTAAGTTTATACTTTTTATTAATACATTTGAGTTGTGTACGCAAAAATTGCATTGATGATTTTCTCTGTTATGGATTAAGTATGTCATGGAAATTGATTGTTGTTTTCTTACAATTCATATAAAATTGTAAAACAAATATGATTCTTTATTTTACAGATTTTGTTAACCAAAGCAAAGAATCATATTAATGCCTTTAGTCTGCAAATAAATGGGAAATATTATGTAAAAACTTAAGTGTATAGAACCTTCCTAAACTTAGGTTATCTTTATAATTCTTATTCTTGAAAATTGTTCAGTATGCATACAGTTAAATATATAATGTGATAAAATCAACTCTTCTAATTTCGAAGTCATTAATAAACGGCTAGTCATATGATGAAAATCATTTGAACCAACTTATTTTGAATGTGCAGTAAATGCAACTGGCTGTTATTCTTCTGCTCGTTTAAAAGTAATTTATCCTGTTGGAAAGATAATTTGAGAAATAAAATAAAAGATTGTTCATGAATGACTTTTTGTTTCCCGAAAATGTAACTAAAACTCATACTTTAATTAAAATACTTTGCTACTCATACTGATTTAAAACACCTTAATTTTTTTAATGTCATGCTGTGAATATTGTTAATTTTATGAAGTTGAAAATGATATTTTAGCTCAACTTCTTCTGAATATAAAATGATTGTTATCAATAAAGAAAATTGAAAGGTGGGGGGTGGTGGGATTTTCATTTTTGGATTGAACTGTAAGAATGAAAATATCTTGCTTCAAGATTCCTTTGCAATCGTTTGTATTTTGCTACGTTTTCTGAAATCCCAACTGATTGCGGAGGTAGCAAAAATAGATAATCTTGAGCAGCTTAAACTAAAACTATACCATGGTCGATATTCATCACAGTTGTTTCCGAGTCCCATGCAACCTGGGTCCAAAGGACACTGCATGAAAATTAATCAGCTCAGTTAATTCATCGTTTCAATTAAATTTTTTAAGAAAATGAAATTGTTTAACTTTGTTTCATTCTTAAAACTATTGCCACATTTTGCAATTTTTTTGTTTATCGAAAATTTGTGGTAGAATTTGCAGAGGGTAGAAATGCTCCTAGTGCCCTCCCCGTTGTGGGTGCCTTTGATGAGTAATCCCATTTTCTGTGATAATTTTCCAAGATGTAGGGTGGACCGGCCAGTGAATGAACGTTTAAACACATTTTCAAGCATTCATAAGAACCACCATTGTTACCACTTGACAGTGTGGGAAATAGTATTTCCTTTTGAGGAGCAGTACTGCTCCTCAAATTCTGATATTGAGGAGCAGTTCTGTTAAATTTAAGAGCAGTTTTACGACATTTGCTAAATTAAATTTTTAACAAAAAACGAACAAGTTTTAAAAAGTGTAATATTTAATCTTAAAATTAAAACTTTTTACAACATTTAATCTTATCACTTAAAAAGCTTTGAACAATGGCTTCAGTTATAAACTTTTATCACTTATCTTTTACAAAATAGAACTTGCGCAAATAGGTGGATCAACAAGCACAGGAATATTTAGGATATGAAAATTTCAATATATATATATATATATATATATATATATATATATATATATATATATATATATATATATATATATATATATATATATATAAACCATTTACACCCTGATAAAAAAATTAGTAATTTAAAATTATTAAGTACACTACATTGACATCTATTTCGTCATTCACATTTCAAAAGTACCGTAAAATGGTCCAACTATGGGCAACTTTTCGATGTTTTCAATAAAAAATCTGTGTACATCTTTGATTTAGAAATTTGAGGACTTTAGTAATGGTAGCTATACATCTCGTATTTAAAATGAAATGGTTAAAAAAAAATAATAATAATCTAAGTTGGAAAGAAGAGGAAGGGGAATTTTTTCCTCGTGGCTCGTACTTATACCCCCTACGGGGTACAACTATGAGCCACCTCATTTTAATCTAGAAAACACATTGAAAACTTGATCTGGCCTATTGTTGTCTGAGACTACATGTTGTCCTCTGAGTGAAACTGTATAAAGAATTTTTTTAGTTCATCATTTACCTTTTTTAAAAAAATTTTTAAGACTTAATCATCATTTGTGGTCTTGAGTGATTCATAAAGTTCATCATGGTAAATGTAGGTAACGTTCTTTATTGTCTGCCTAGGTTTTGACATAGAAACATTTGAAAACTAGAAAAATCTCACCAACTAAAGGCTAGGTACCTCTTAGACTTGGGTCTCAAAAAATATGTAAGTGTGACAAATTTTAAACAAGACCAAGAATTTTTTTTTTTTTTTGAAAATTAAAAATGCTAAATCACATTTTTTATTCCAAATCTCATCAAAATAAATAATTTTTAAAGGTTATTTTAATTTGTATTTGGTCCAGATTTCAGTCAGTACCTTCTTAAAAAACTCTGATGAGTACGGGCTATAAGGCGACCCCCAAGCTTTCTTCTGTGTCTTTTCTTGCCTTTATTTACAATAAATAATACAAAATATGACAAAAGCATACCTACAGAGAATAAAATAAAACTCCAATCCACTAAAAACTGTGGAAAATGGGTGGCCCATTGTTGTACCCTAGCATTCCCATTGTCAATAATTGTTGAGAGTGTGTGAAAACTATGAAACATTTTGAGTCAACAAGCGGCTTAATTCATAACTGACAAATTGGTAAAGCAAATCTGAACTTACCAGATCTTGGAAAATAGTATAAATGGTCTGCCGAAAGGAGACATTTGACTCTTCCACGAGTGACCTGAATCACGCACTAAGAACAACTAAGTTGTATAAGGTATACAAAAGCAATGGCAATCTCTGATAAAGCGTCTTTAGCTACCTAAATGGTTACACTACCTGGTGATTGTTATTGGAGCTCATAAAAGTTCAAAAAAGAGGCCACTAGAGAGCAAAATAATCGCCATGGCGACTGGTCCATTGTTGCCCCCTTGGCACAAAGTTGTACCTTTTTACGGTATTCAGTTATTTTCTTTTACATATTTTTTTGCATCGCAAAATTTCCGATTCAGTTTATGACATTGCATAGCCTTTAATACATTTTGAACTGCATACTGCGATGCTATATTGCTTATTTCCTATGCTGCCATATGGCAATGAAAATGCATTGTTATTTTTTAAAAAATGTCAGAATTTTTATGTTCTGCATCTAGGCTTTTTGGGAGGTTGAAATGAAAAAAAGTGCCCCAACCCAGTAAATGTGAGCACCACAACCAGTGGACAAACACAGCATTTTCTTGTCGTTTTTTTTCTGAAAATGGGTGGAAAGGAATTACTTTTGCCAATTCATTGTAGAAAAATTTTCTAAAGCCTTATTTTTTTCGCAAAAAATTAAGAGATCTTCCTTCACTGGTCAGCCTACCCTAATTAGCATTCATGTGTGTGTGTGCTGGACCTATGCAACACTAATGCAATAACCCCGGTAAATAAGTTTGAATTCACCCCAAATGTTTTGTGTAAACCAGTGTAGATGCCTTTTTCATGGGGAGCTATTGTAAAACTTTTTGTTTTACAAAGTTGATGCTATCCGATAAACTACATCAATCAGTTTTGAGGAACTGGCCAAGAGTGTGTAATGTTTTCAATTATATTTTCATCATACAGTAAAATCCCTCTAATGCGGACACTAACGGGACAAATTTTTTTGTCCTCAATATAGAGGTGTCCGCAGGACAGGGGTTAAATAATGTTATTTGCATTGGAACTGGGGAATTAAAAATTGTCCTCATAAGAGGGGTGTCCGTTAGGAGGGGTTTCACTATCATAATTTGAGCTGTAAGTAGCTCAAGTTGAGAGGTTCTTGAAAAAAAAAAAAAGTTGAAAAGTTTCCTTTCTTCTTGGACTTTTTAAAAAATAAAAAAAGATACACGTTTTATACTTCGCATCCTAACCTTTATCGATAGCAGAGGTGAGTGTCTGTGAACTGGTCAAATATTCTCTTCGGAATACTTAACACTTGAACTGTGTTACTCTTATTTTGAATTGTGTGAATTCCAAAATTTGTGTGAATCATCAACTTATTCTTAATACATGAATTTTGGAGGTTTTGCTTACTTGCAATATCATTGCAAGTATATTAGTGTATATTTCTCTTGTTTTAAATTGTTATTTGTTATTAATACATTTAGGGGCCATCCACAAATGGTGTTACATTTTAAGAGAAGGGGAGGGTGGTTTCAGTAATTATGACTACACATTTTTTGGTTAAACTAAAAACATCTCAGCTCAGCCGGTTAAATATATTAATATATTTTTTTCCCCTTAGGTTTCTTTTAGAAACAAAAACTTTTTTCTTTTTCTTATGATATTGGTTTGTATTCTCATTGATTTTACTTTGTATCAGAAAACATCACAGTGATAATTAAAATTTAATTTAAGGCCTAAGTTAAAAGTTTAAGAGTAGGGAAGAAATATTCTTGTACATTTACACATTAAGAAAAATAATGAGACATTTCCACAAAGTTTGAAAAATTTTTAAAAAGTAAAATGTGTATTATGAAATACTGCAGACTTCATAGTTGTTCTGATATTCCTGATAAAAAATATTGTCCTGATTTTTAGCTTTTTGTTGTGGTATTCCTGATTCTTTTCAGAAATCAGTTTCAGGGTCTTAGCAAGTTTTCAGTTTGTCCCTTGGAAGAAAGGGACCTAAGTTCTTTAAAAAAATAACCTCAGTCATGATTTTTAAAGGTTAAAATCTGTGATGCACTGATTAATGTGCCACTTTGCTGATAAACCCATTAGCCAATTTTAGCCAATTAATCGACCGAAAAATAATTTTATATTAAAATTATTTTTGCTTAGAACACTTTCACCCATGCTTACAGCGTTCTGACAAGAGGGATACATCTAAAACATTGTGCAATTATTTCTGAACTGAAAGTATATTTATTCAATATACAATCGAGCCCATTTAATGGAATAGCCAATTTACTGCGAAAAATTATTCAACTGAGTGGGATATTCCATTATTTGGAATCAAAATGAAGTACAGTAGAGTACCTTTATAACGCCGACCTATAGAACGCAATTCTCTATAAACCGCACAACTTTTCAGAAGTAAACAATAGGTTTTTATGAGTTTAAAAAATCCCTTTGTTTTGCCTTGCTAACATGAAAATTGTTAGCAAAATTAAATTTTGAAACAGTTTTTCATATTTCCAGCTTAATTCAAAGCATTTTTTAAATGAAAATTAATATTCACAGTAAAGAGAAAATTTTAGATGACTCTTGAAAATGCAGCTGTTATGCAAACTATGAAACTGGCAGAAGTGCAGGATAATTCACTTTCTTTTAATTGCAAAGCATATTTATTTGTGAATGATTAGTTGTATAGTTAGTGTTTTAATACTCATTGCAGATAGAACTAATTCTGAAGTGCTAATATATATTCTGAATATTAGTTTCAAAATTTGTGAAATGACCTGTATAACGCAAAAGCTCTGGTCCCAAGGTGTGCATTATAACTGTCTTCTACTGTATTAGAATGGTTTGGCTCATTGAAAATTCATTACTAGAAGTGGGTTATTCTTTTAACCGATATTCCAATCAGCAGGTTCAGCTGTTGCATGATAGGTAGAGGGTATGATAAAGTAGGACACTTTATGAAAAGGGGGTAAAAATATTGAGGGAAAAAATGTGACGCCATTTATGGACAGCCCTCATATTATTATCTATTATTTCCATTTACACCCCAAAACCGCCTATATAAATACTGGGACAAGCCAGCTTAAACCAGGTCTTGTTCTTCCCAAAGAACCAGCTCACATTGTCCAACTCCCAGTGACTTCTAGTTTATGCCTCGTTTTGTATATTGAATGTGCTCAATGCAACAAATTTTATCTTCATGAAAATTACAAGAATGGATATTTTCTTTGTTCTGTCTCTTAAATGTCTATAGGAAATTTTACACCTAGGCTACACTCGTTCATTTATTTCTCTATTATTCACTCTTCGCTTTAATCCCTTAGCTGTCCATACTTGCCAACTCTACTGTTTTCAACGGGAGACTCCCGTTTTTTGCTTCCATCTCCCGATTTCCGGTTTTTTACGATTTTCTCCCGTTTTTGCAGTTTTTTTTCAGTCAATCGTTAAAAGTTTCACTTTTTTCTCCATAGATGGCGCCATTTTCTAGTCTACCAATGTCAGGGAATAAGAATTTTTTCAATTAATTACTCATTTAGTAAAAATTAATTTTTCAGAAGCTTTCCACATTGCATGTTCGACGAAGCACGTGCTTTGCCGAAAATGGCAGCGGATTTCAATCCTTTTGCATCTTGAAATTTTTTCAATTATTTTGAATGTTTAAAGTTATTTTAACATGTGCTACCCTATACCTACTTATTTTATATTATATTTTCATTATATATTGATTTCCTTTTTTTTTCGGATTTTAGTAATTAAATTTTTGTAGCTACTTTTCTGGTAGAGACTGGAGAATGTACGAAACTTTAAGCAAATTCACTCCTTATTATTTAGTTTTTCCTTTGCAGTATATTTTTCTTGCTGCTACCAATTTGCTTACATCTGCAAAAAAAATCCCCATTTCACTTTAAATTTAGTGTTTATGTTATTTAGAAGCATAATTTAATAATTCTGTAGCGAGGATATGTCGATGGCGAATCACCTATATACCTCTAGTAAAATCTCCTGTTTTTTTTTCCTTCAAAGGTTGGCAAGTTGTTTGTCTATTTGACCTCTGTTTGGAACAAACTACTTGATACCCTGGATCAGTAGTTCAAGTGTCTTGACACTAGAAATCCTTGGTGAAGACACGTGAATGATTTTGGAAGGCACAATAGTAATTACTGGAGCTTTTATGTTAAATCTGAGCTTGGTCATATTACCCCCCTCCAAAATTCAAACATATATACGCCATTGGAACTGTTAGGTTATTGATACTTAAATTGCCGAATATTTTTGAATATGACACTTTTGAGATGGAGTGTTAAAATAATCGTTAACGTTCATCTGATTCGAGAGATCTTTTTTAAAAACTGTTTGATTGTTAATTATTTTTTTAAAAAACATTTAAAAACAATTATTTCAAATCTACTACTCCAAAATTCAAACATATATACGCCATTGGAACTGTTAGGTTATTGATACTTAAATTGCCGAATATTTTTGAATATGACACTTTTGAGATGGAGTGTTAAAATAATCGTTAACGTTCATCTGATTCGAGAGATCTTTTTTAAAAACTGTTTGATTGTTAATTATTTTTTTAAAAAACATTTAAAAACAATTATTTCAAATCTACTACTGGACTTTTCAAAATACAGTATAACTTTTATTTAACGATTTTCTCAATTTAGATACACTTCTCTGGTCCAGGTTTGACAGCATTGAATGTCTATGCTCTTTGGTTTAATGATAACTTTTTCCAGTTTCTTGACAATTGTTCAATCGTGGTTATCCTGTATAAAATAATTTAGTCCCCTTTGACTATATAATTTTTTTTTACTTTTTTAGTTTTTCAAGTAAAATCAATCAAAGAAAGATATTTTTTGTTTATTTGTTCGTTTTGAGTTTGGGGTCTTTGCAGATTAAATTGAGGGATATCGTCAGACCATGGGCACCCAAATGTAAGTTTAGAATGGAACTAAGAAAGTTTTTCAGTATCAAGGCTTACCTTCAAAGAATAAGAAAAATCTTCTTTCTTCTGTTTACAATAAGTTTCATGAAAATTTTCTGTTTTAAAATTTGAAGGACAATTTTAAGGGAATTCATATTTTTGTTTTCTTTAGAAGACAGGTTGAAATTTATTATCTAAAATACATTGTTATAATTCTAAACGCGAAGCTGATGCAGTAAATTTTTTAATGCAAAGAATATTTAAATAATTGTTATTCTTTAATGGTTTATGTTGAAATGTTTTCAGTGATATTTATGCTCAAAATCTATTGAAACAATTGACAGTACCAAAGTCTAGAGAGAGCTCGAGCCCCCTCTGCCCCTTCCAATGGGTGCCCATGGACCTGACTCAAATGGAAACTTCAGATATTTTGTTCAAGAGGACAAAGTTATTCCATTTCATCCATCTCTTGGTGCTACTTCTTATTAGATGATCGAAAAATGAATGCATAGAAGCTAAGTTGCAAAAATTTAAATTTCCATCATGTTGTGGACTAAACTCGTTTGATCTAGCAAACTACATCATTCTTTTTTGACAAAATTTGTCCGTCATTCCCGCGAGACTAATTTTCATTTCAGTTCAATATTCCATTGATAGACTCCATTTTTTTTTTTTTTTTGCATGTTTCCATTTCTTTCTGTCTGATTTCTGATTGTTCCTAGTTTTATTTAGAAGTGTTCCATGGCCGCATTTGGTTTTTGCGTTTACAAACATGCTACAAAAGTTGGTCTTTGATTGTCTGTGTCCCAGTGAGGCGAAAAGAACTGCAGGTTTTATGAAACATTTTATAACCATTAGATTGCCTACTAGGTTCTCAACAATGGTCGATTTAAAATGCTTGACAACTCTGCAATCTGAATTTTTTTTCAATTATTCTAAAGAACACTAAATGCTTGTCATTCAAGTCCCTAGGTGCCAGATTGACCAGTTAAGCCGCAACTTTAATTCATAATCGAAATTAAAATGGCCCCTACTCTTAAATTCCTTTCAACCCTTTATGCATAAGCACTTCACTGTGTTTTCTTTCAAATGACTTATACCTTTTCCTCAATTGGTTTGGGAGTTGTTAAAATAATGCTGGTCTCTTGTAACATCATTAACGTTCGGGCATTGTTTTTAAATCTTGCGATTTGGGTAAAGTGTGGCGGAGTACAGAGAAGTATGTATAAACTGCATATATATATAAATATATATGATGTATAGTCATGTACAACTGTGATTTACCTTCGACTCCTGTGTCGAACGGTATTATACTTGGTTGTCTTACCAAGGAGAAGAATACAACTCGAATAGCTTTTGAGCTGTCTGAACTTATGTATATCCATGATATTGAATTTCAGGTAATAAAAAGAATGTAAATGTCATTTCAAGTACTCATCATTTTTTAATCTTCATCACACCAAACAAAATATTTTTGATTGTTATTTCGTCAGCGACATGGGTTCTCAAAAATGGGCGTTCTTCTTCAGTGTTGTATGAAGTACTGCTGTTTTTTCCTCAAACGGCTTTCCTTCTAAGAAAAAAAAATCTTGTTAGGCGACAGATTCTAAAAGGTAAACTCAAATAAGCAAAGCAGTACATACAAATAAAGACATACAGAACTGAAGAACAACGGCCAATACCCAAACTCTGAGCTTCTAACCAAACGACGAAATATCTCAAAACCCTATTATTGACTAGCATCAAAAGCATCCAAAAGTTTCGAAAGAAACAAACCCAGTAGCATAATTTCTTTCAGCAGTTTGCGACGCAGATTAAAAAACCCAAAAGTAATCTGCAAGATGAACCAACGTTAGCCCAATCATAAAATCTTAACCATCAGCACTGACAAATGCTTAAAAATAAGATGCTAAACTTAAAAACTAAAAGTTTATGCTGCCTGCAGATCCCAGAGAATACAGTACACATATTCGTTTCTTCAAATTAGACACATTTTTTCTTAATTTTTTTTTCTTCCCCTGGCCAAGAAATAGTCTGCAGAATTTCTCAAGCATCTGTTTCCGCTGCTACAAAATTGCAGAAACAAAAGGACAGGAGAGTACACATAATACAAGCTCAAAAAACATTCCTAGGACCATTCTTTACTGCTAACTAACATTGCATGCAGGGGGGGGGAGCATTAACCTCTGAAGTTAGAGGAAGCTAAGTCTCATTTCAGGGCCCCCACTTTTTGTTTCTAGTACATTCCTATTTTCTAAAAATTCTACCCGCATTGAAACAAAACTCACTACTGTTATATGTATTACTAGCTGCGTTGCCCGGCTTTGCCCGGTCCACCTTGAAAATAAAAATTCTGTCAAGTGACGTATATTCAACAATCAGGTGTAAAAAATAAGTAAAAAAAACATCATGATTTCCTTTCTAAACAATGAAGACAGATATTAAAATACTTTTAAGAAATTAAATCCAGAAAGATGGATTTAAAATGCGTAGCCATGGAAACACAAAATAAAATAAGTTTGAGGAATTAAAATGCGAAAGAAAATGGTTCACAATTTGAATGGAATCGAGATTTCTGAAACTTGATTTAAAAAGGCTTGTAACTTTTTTTCCTTTCGAGATAAAAGCTTATTTTTTCGACCATAGGTCGAGTTAATTCTGGAGTAAAAAAGGTCGCTTTTTCCAATGGCGTCAAAATGAAAGCTGTGGGACAACTCCTTCACTTTTTATTGATTTATTTAATGAAGAAAGTAGTACCTAAATTTCAGCTAAACCTAAAAAAATTCGAGCTAAAAACGCAAATAACTCCCGCTGTAATAAAGTTAGAGCATTGAAACAAATAGCGTAGAACGCGGAAAATTCTACCCTTTCGAACGATATGTAATATTAATATGTGAAAGTAATTTTTCACCCCCATTTTCGGGAATTTATGTGAAAATTGGGCCTAAATTGGAATTAAAAAAAGAACTATTCATCGAATTGTTTTCGAACTGGTCTGCAAACCTTCTCAGGACTTAAAGGAACAAACTGTGAAAATTTCAGCAAAATCGGCCGGGTAGTTCTCGAGTTTTGCGAGTTCAAACAAACAGACGCTTTTTGGAGACTTCATTTTATACTATGTAGAGATTTCTAAAAACGGTACAAAGCAGACTTCCAATTAAACTCCCCCCCCCCCCTCCTAGACATATTGAACTTTTGTACTCCAATTCGCTACAGATAAGGGTGTTCAGTTGTTTCAGATTTATTACTTCATAAAATTCATCAAGTGTGATAAAAGTATATTGTAAAGCTTTTAAGTCAGTTTTGGGCCCCCTGTTAATTCTGAAGGGAAGCTCAAGTTTCCTGAGCCCTATGAGTATCAGGCCCTGATTGCATAATCCACCGAATACATCACTTTGCACCTGTAGCATATGGTATTACTCAGGGTGGCCATTCTCTGGACAAAATCAAATTCCCTAAGATTTCTTGGTTTTCCAGAGTAAAATTTCTAAAATTCCAGTCACCGTCACCAAGAAAAGTATGTCCGATATTTTAATTTGATTTTAAAACACAAATCACCAAAATATGTAACACTCGTTGGCGCTCACCAACCCCCGAAGATTGCTTGGCAAATATTATTTGATTCGGAAAGATTGAAATCGTTGATGAGAAAGAATCAGTTTGAAAAACGCGTTACAAGTTCCGTTTCGAACAAAATGAAAATCCCCCTCTCCCTCTCATTGAATAAGTTAATAGGGGAGCACAATCCCGCTCCCACTCGAAGACAAAAGAACTTGATGGAAATATGCATAACCAAGTATTTAAAAAAAAAAAAACGCTTTGAAGAGCACCACTTTCCCTTGTTTAAACTAACTTGTACCAACTTGCACAGTTGTAGATGCTAAGGGGCTCCTTAGCATTGCATAACAGCAGTTATGTACGGTTGAAAAACAATAGCTTTTACATTTTTGGTCTCTAGTAACATATTAGCTCTTTAGCTCCGAGCGTGATGAATTAGAGTCGATCCTGGGACTTATCGCTAAAATAGAAGCTTTTATATCTGCTGGCTAATTAATTGAGAAAATTGGAACAAGCTTTGTTTGATGCAGAAACAAAATCTCTTTCGAGTGACATCGTATGTTGAGGGGTGTGGGAAATCTTTCATCCCGTTATTAGTAGGCAATTTATGTGAAATTTTAGCTTAAAAAATTGCAAAAAAAAACACGTAATTCCAAATTTTAAATAAAACCCCCCAGGTGCAACCCCCCGGTACCGGGTGGGGTTACCGGTACCGGGGTTACCGGCGCAACCCCGGTAAATTTTGTACAACATTTCAATGCCGTAGATGCTATGGAGTCCCCTGGACACAAGCCGGTCATAGACAGAATTTCACGATTTCTAGACGTTTATTTCTTTTATAAATAAAAAGAAATATATATATATATAAATATACAAACATGCATACAGAGGTATGTTAGATGCTCCTTCACTCGTATTTCATGCTTTGTATTTTGAATCAAAATTGTCCACATGTGCTGCCCCCCCCCCCCCTTTCCCCTTTATACAGTCGCCGACGCTTATTAAAATCACATTCGTTCTGAGGACATTTTATTTTATGAAGTCACTGATTTTATAAACTGGCATATCTCATAGATGTAGTATTAACTAGACACACAACGAAAATCCGGTTCCATGAGCCATTGAATATGCTCAATGTGTGTGCACGCGTTGGAAAAGCGCATGCGCCTGGCTTAGCGCATGCTTTAACTTTTGCCAAGGATGCAGTCAGCGTTGCATCAACACCACACTAGATACATTTAGCTTTACGCATACTTATACATTTTAGCTCTTTGGTCACCAGTCAACCATCTCTCTTTTCAAAGCTTTCCTCGAAGCAGTAGGCTTGACAACAACTTAAACTATTTATCCATTCTTCTGAGGAGTTGGCGGAAGGTTACAACGAAAGTGAGTGAGATGAAAGAGGAAAGCAGGGAGGATGGTAGTTTGGCAGATACTTGGCGGGCAAACTGGATATCATAACTTTTTAAGGCAGAGAATTTTGAGGTTTAGGATGACGGACTTTTTTTTTTTTTTTTTTTTGCAGGGGAGGTTTTTATGCTGTACCTCGAGGAAATGTTTACAACAGGGTTGTTTTTGAGGAAATATTTATTACTAGGTATGATTTTTGAAAACAAGAAATAGCAATGCATCATGTGACTTGCTTGCTACAGATCACAAAGTGACTTAAAAGCCACAGCAAGTTGAAATCAAAAAGCAATCTCACAAACGAAAAACGGATGGAGTTAGCGTCAATAACGTTATCTCAATCAATCAATCAATCAATCAAACTAGATTGACAATTTGTAACATTCAGTTTATCGAAGGAGGTAAATTTAAAACGATAGTAGAGTGAACCACTTTGTTAGAGTGAAGTATATCCCTCAAGAAATAATAATAAGAAGAAGATAGTAGTGAAAAGGTCAAACGAAAACATCGACACATATCTCGAGGTAAGTTATGATTCAGGTATGATTTTGTTCTTCAAAAGACATCTTTGCTGGAGTGAATTATTATTATGTGGAACACTTGGCTGGTTTATAATTTTTTGCCACTACCATAAGTCCGCCATTTTACCGGTAGTTTTCCGTTTTACACCTGGCACTTATAATTTTTAAGTGTACGGTCTAATGTTAGAGCCACTCTGAGGAAAGGCACGACTTACTTTTATATATTTGACGTATTATTTAATATTTTCATTGCTTAGTTTAATCGTTTGAGGGATTTTTTAAGCAATCAACGAATTGCTTACTACTCTTATTTGACCGCAGTTGGAGTTCCTTTGATTTTTGGACCCGTGTCTCTGCGAGCACCATCGGAGTCCGGCCTCGGAACTACTTTGATATACCCCACAAATCGGAAATTTGGCGACTTTTTTCAATTTTCCAAAAGTTGTTGCCACTAAACCTTTTAAAAAAAAAACTCAAAAAATGGCACAAAATGCAAGAATATATTAAATTTGGCAACAGCAAAAACCTAAAAGCTGAAAAAAACCTAAATTGGCAACACCAAAATCAGAAACAGCAACCCTAAAAAGTCCGTAGGGAGTGCCAGATTTGGCGCGTAATTTTTGGGGGTGTATATCAAAGTTATACCCCGGCCTCCTCTCCTCCTGGGTCCATATCTCAGCATACACGCCTACAAACATACCTATACACACACATACCTACACAAACACATACGTCCACCCACATTCACATACACACCACCGTCCAGGAGAAGGGACATGTTCGTGGAGGCTGGAGGCTGTTTAAAGAGATTGTGTATCGAGGGGGTCGAGTATTAATAAAGAAGTACCATTCCCCGGAAAACGGTCATTTGTCCCGCACGTGACTCCTCATTATCCTCATATAAATAATAGCCGATGATCGAGTAACCCGCGAGTTTCAACAACCAGTTTTCAGAGGGGGGGGGACATTCCCGCAGTTTTCCCCTCTTTGGATCCGCTTTTGCAATTCTCTCCTCGCTTTTCCTGTCGCCTTTCTTGAAGTTCAAGTTTTAAAAAACGGAAGAATTTTCCAGGATTCTGTTCGGAAAATTTTTAGGTACACTTTTGATTGGGGGGGGGGGGACGTTCCCCCAGTTCCCCTCCCGTGGATCCGTGCCTGGTGTCTCTGGATATCTGTCTGGATGACTGTTACGCGCATAGCGCCTAAACCGTTCGGTCGATTTTCATGAAATTTGCACAAAATTAGTTCGTAAAATAGGGAGAGCACCTCGAAGTGTCGAAAGCTTGAAATTTTCTGCATCAAATGAAGCTTATTCGACGTTTCTAAGAGCATTCGGGGAGCTGCAGGAATCGTTTAAGAAAACCAAACTCCAAGGCTTGCCTTAAGCACGCCAAAAGATTCTAAATGATTTATCTTGAGGATAAAATCAAAAATTGAAGGTACTGTCTGACCACAAATTGTATGGAAAGACAAACATCCGTTTTACAGCCGGAAATGGACGAATCTATTATTTTTTTTTACCGATGTCAGCTTTTGCAGAAGCAGAGTCTCATTCAAAAGAGCGGAATACGCGCATCAAATTTTTACTTTTCCCACTTATTCACTAGATTCATTCCTTAACTGGACATTTGAAAATTCCATGCATTCCGTGGTTGGACAGTATAAATGGAATTTATTTTCGAAACGGAGATCAACTTTTGTATGTTACCATGGTTACGTCTTTTAGTCTCTTTGTTGCGTTACTTTTTTTTCTTTCTAACATTTTTAAAAACGCATTTTGATCCAAAGCTTTTTTTTTTAACCCCCGACACACAAAGGAAGGGGGTTATAAGTTTGACGTGTCTGGGTATCTGTGTGTCTGTCTGTGGCACTCTAGCACCTAAACGGATGCACCAATTTTGAAAAAAAAAAAAAAAAAAAAAAATTAATTTGAATTTTGACATCTTGAATTCAAATTATGTTTTTCGCAATCACAAGTGTGTGTATGTAGGCGTGTGTGTTTGTGTGTGGGGGTATGTGTGTTTGTGTGTAGGGGTATGTGTATGTGTGTGTAGGCATGTGTGTTTGTCTGTGTGCTGGCATAAGTGTGTGGGTAGTTGTGTATATGAATGTGTGTATGTGTTTGTGGAGGGGGTATGTGTATGTGTGTAGACATATGTGTTTGTGTCAGTGTGCAGGCATGAATGTGTGGGTAGTTGTGTGTTTGTGTGTGTGTGTGTGGTGTGTGTGTGTGCGTGTGTAGCTGCGTATGTATGCGCGTGTGTGTAGGACATGGATGCAACCTGGAGACGGCTTTCGCTATAGGAGCAGCATCGTGAGGAGCCGGTCGACGGTGATGGTGCGG